>NW_019174336.1:5092891-5093021 GCF_002260705.1 Seriola dumerili
ACGGTAGCTGTGTGTTCTTGACACACTTTGATCATCATTTGAATGCCACAGTCTGAGTATTGTTTCTGACCATGTGCCATGTATGGGCCGCAGTTTACCATCTTCTAATGGCTACTTCCAGCAGGATAAT
>NW_019174336.1:5093046-5389116 GCF_002260705.1 Seriola dumerili
CTGAATACTTTGACCCCACTTTGTTTCATCACTGTGTAGGACACTACTGTTGCTGTTTTCCTTGTGGTTGTTTTTCTGACCATTTCTGGCCATAACATTTATCATGTCCTTTTTTATTTGATGTATTTTAACAATCATGGAAAAATAATGAGTCTTTTGATTGTTAATTTACCTGGGATCAATCTTTGCCATGTGCAGTGTTCCTGTCTTTATTCCTGAACTATCAGACTACTCCCATCATGCATTTTTCCAGGCTAAATTGCCTACTGCTGCCTGCAAGACTCAGCCAGTCTGAGAACATCTGCATACCTGTGTCTTGGCGAGATTTACGGACCTTGCCATTTGATTAGCCCTTTGTAGGAGCAAGTGTTCATTGTCTGTGCGCTGTGTCTGTGTGTGCATGTGTGTGCACGTGTGTGTTGTTGATTGTGCTTTAGCCTGCAGCACTTGTAACAGGCTGTGAGGCCTTCAAGAATTTCTCATTGCTTATAACAGAGGATTTGTCAGCTACACATGCAGACAGACTCCTGAGAGGACACAGTGATTAAAGATGAACATTAATCTAGTCCAGGTGTCAACACCTTCCCTAATTCTAATTTATTTTTTATTGTTTTCCCACAAATATTTGTTGCAGAGAAGTTGAGTCATGATCCTAATGTTCTCTCAGCATTAGCAGGTGATACTCATAAAAGCTTAGTTTTAATGGAACTATAATTGTACTGTATATTATCATATGCAGGTGATAAGTAGTATCCTGCTGAAGTAGGTATTTAGAAATATATTTTCAAAGTGTTTAGTGCCACTAGACTATCCAAATACTGCCAGAACACCACCATACCAGCACAATTTCAAATCACTTTCACCTGCCTCACCAGGCACCATACTGTGGGAATAATAAAAGAAGACCATGTGACAGTGTGATTGATTAGAACGTTTCAAGTCCATGCAAGTTGGACCAGTGGCTGACTAAACGGTTGGAAAAACACACTGAAAAAAAAGACCAGAAGTACAGGTATGGTCTTAATACTTTTAGTGCAATGTGACAGTTTTACCCAATTCAATGCAACTAATGATTATTAATCATTATGAGTACTGATGAATCGGATCAATAGTTTAATCTGTAAAACAGAAAACTGAAAATAAAATAGAAAAGCCCAAGAAGAGCCCAAGGTGAAGTCTTTAAATTCTTTAAATTGCTTGTTTTCCCAGATCAGCGTTCGTCATATTTGAGGAAATGTTTGGCATGTTTACTTGATAGGTTCATTCAAATTTAAAAATTCAATGAATTAATTTTGTTGACCAATCAGTTAATTGACTGATCATTTCAATCCAAATGACGAGTACTTCCCATCATGCTGCAGTGTGCGATGAACTGTCTAGACTTTAGTATCTATGGTGGATAAGTCTGTTTTTAATTAAGGCTCGTATTACAGTTTTTCTCTCTGAACTTTTTGGTCAGAGCTCTAGAAAAAAGCCTACGACCTCAGCTTGGTGTGGTAGTATTCTCCCCTACAGCAAACAGTATGACAGTGCTGCAGATGACATTTCACCATAACTGTCTAATGACCAAGTAACCTGTCAGACCATGTGGCTTCTGTTTACAATATTTACTGCCTTCATGATGTGACAGTTTGGAGCCTAAACAGAAATTCTGTTGAGACAAAAGACCACAAACTGAAGTTATTTTGTTTTTGTTCATCCCTCACAATCTCATGTTAGATGATCAGTAATATTTGGACCCAAAAAGTACATGACACCCTAACATTATACTCACATGTGGATGTTAAACATGCCTCCACTCTTCTGGGACTTTACTCTATATGATTTTCCAACCTGGATGCAGGAACTCACAACAGAATTAGTGAGGTTCAACACTGATGATGGGTAATAAGACCTGGCTCACAGTTGGTGTTCCAGTTCATCCCATAGGTGTTGGATGGGGGTCATGGTTCTGTGCAGGCCACTCACAAACTGGGAAAACCATTTCCGTATGGACCTGACTTTGTGTGTGGGGGGAGATTGTTGAAATGGGAAACTATTGCCACAAAGTTGGAAGCACACTATTGTTTAAAAACACACACACACACACACACACACACACACACACACACACACACACACACACACACACACACACACATGACACAGACACAGTGTCCTTGCTTGCATGAGCCTGCTACTACAGAGCCCTTAGAAAGACAGAGTATAAACACTGCCTTGGCACATGATATAAAGGCTCGAAGAGTTACTTGCTGAGATTATTAGTTTTGTTTGACAGGATAACTACTCAGATTCATGTTGTGCAGCGTCTCTTCTGCAGATTGTCTTTGGGGTTGTTGTATTTTAAACTTGATCTATGGAGCTCTTTGCTGTAATGCCTGGTATTACTGTCACAAAGATATTGACACTTGACAATGGTCTGAATGCTGGATGCTGAGTTGCCTCCCATTCTCCATCCAGCTGTTGAGTTGACATACTTTCACATCTGTCATTAGACAAATGTAATGATGTCATGTAATGATACTGAAAGACTTTTTACTTAAAAGAACCTGTCAGCTGAATACTATTTGGCCAACCATCCTCCTAGCTGCAATGGTGAGCTAGAGGTTATTGAGGCAAACTTGTGACCTGACCAAAAACAGCATCACTCACGATCACTCATTACCACCACCTAGCTGCCCTTGAGTAAGGCCCTTAACCCCCAGCTGTTCAGTGAAGCTGCTCAATGGCTAACAGATCAGACAGGGCAGCGTCCAGATGTGAATGCATGTGACTGTGTGAGTTTGATCAAGGCATTTATACAAAAGAGAGCGTGACTCTCTTTAATGAATAAAGGTTAAAAAACATATTGCTCTAGTGCTGCGGTGAAATCAGTGGAAAAAATCCACTGTTGAACCATAACTCAACTCCTCCACTGGAGGCATGGTTATTATATAGCTTTGTTACTGTCACCAGATTTAAAAAAAACAAAAAAAACAAAACCGACAATATTTTAGTATTTAGTGCATCTTTTTATACTTTCTGAATACATACTGAAGACGTAATAACTCACAAATGTATGCGAACTGAGCCCTTTATTAGAAACACCTGTACACTCGCTTATTCATGCATTTATCAAATCAGCCAATCAGCCATGTGGCAGCAGTACAATATATACAACCACACAGATACAGGTCAGGAACTTCATTTAATCAAATTAATTTATCAAACATCACAATATGGAAGAAATGTGATCTCAGTTACTTTGACCGTGGCATCATTCTTGGTATTGGACGGGCTGGGATTTTCACACACAACAGTCTTTAGACGTTTAATCGAGAATGGTGCGAAAAACAAAAAACATCCGCTGAGAAGCAGAGCTGCAGATGGAAACGCTTTGTTGATGAGCGAAGTCAGAGGAGAATGACCAGACTGGTCAGAGTTGATAGAAAAGCTACGGTAGCTGTGTGTTCTTGACACACTTTGATCATCATTTGAATGCCACAGTCTGAGTATTGTTTCTGACCATGTGCCATGTATGGGCCGCAGTTTACCATCTTCTAATGGCTACTTCCAGCAGGATAATGCACCATGTCACAAAGCAAAATTGGTGTCAAACTGGTTTAATGCATGACAATGAGTTCACTGTACTTCAGTGTCACCACATCTGAATCCAGTAGTAACTTTGGTATGTGGTAGAACACAAGGTTCACAGCATGAATGTGCAGCTGAACAATCTGTAGAAATGATGTGATTCAGTCATGTCGACATGGAGCAGGATCTCAGAGGAAAGTCTCTAACATGTTGTAGAATCCATGCCACAAATAATTAAGGCTATTTTGAGAACAAAGGGAAGCTCTACTCAGTATTAGTATGGTGTGAATATATATTTTCATTTTGTAAAATGCTTGATGATTTCCTAAAACAGCTGGCCACTGCAGGTTTTAACAAACATTACAAAAACAGGAGTGAAACAGTACTGCTGTAGGTTCACAAGAGTTGTTTAAAGTATAATATCATATGGAGATTTTTCATGGTGTATGTCTTTCTTTGGTGGAAACTTTCAGTGTTCCTGCTCCTGACTAACTGGCCAATGTGTCATGGTTCTCCAGCTAAGTGTGGCCTGAGCTGGCGTTCATAGGGATATGTCACAGACTGGAGGGGAGATAAGCTGAGGGGACGGTGTTGACCAGAGGAGATCCAGTGTCAGCTTATCAACCAGGGCTGGCTGCCTGACTGTGGCCTCGGATAAGAGGGAGAGAAAGGGCCTTTGTTTTCAGCTGGCGCACCTCGTCTGGTCTCTTGCCTATCTCATTCCCTCACTGGCCCCCATCATACCCAGTCAGCCCTCCATGTACGGCTGGGTTTCATTGCAGATACAGTATTTAAGACAGACTATTCTAATGTTTCAGATTTGACGAATGAAAGCCAGGTTCAACTGGTTATTTCTGGGTTGTGTCTGGGCATATCAGTCTTTCTGATAATACAATCAGACCATGCTCAATTGATTTTTGCCTTAACAAATGCCAGTAACCAAATAGGAAACCTGAGATCTCCTCTGTGATAATTGCACTAATTCATAAAATGTGTATGATATTATTTCACTTCTTATATTTTATATACACTCGTAAATCCAGCTCTATGTGCTTTTCCAGCGGCAACTTTTGTTTAGTCCTACAAGACTTGTAATAAGCAGCTGTACATTAGAGAATAAAGGAAATGGGTTCTTAAACCTTGAACTTCACCTATGAGAGCTGATTAAAAATGAGTCTCCCTTTGACCCCATGCATTTAGTATCTTTTTGTTTGCCGCACTGCTCTTTTGTGTGTCCACCCTCTGCACACAATCTAATAAAACAAGACAAGACACAATCATGAGTCCACAGCGATGTTAGTGGCTCTGAGAGGCTATATATAGGCACAGCAGTGCTTTGAGCTAAATGCTAATGTCAGCAATCTACACACAATAACAATGCTAACATGCATTTAGCAGGTATAATGTTTACCATCTTCACCATATTAGTTTATTGTGTTAGCATGCTAACATGTGCTAGCTAGCACTAAATACAAAGTGCAGTGCGACTGAAATGTCATTAGTTTTCAAGGTATTTGGTCATAAACCCAAGTACTGGATAAAATTTTGACCAGATGATGGTCCACTCAGTAGCGGTGTCGACATTTCTCTCTGAAGCGCAAACGTCTCATGGAGGTGCAAGAGAGCAGTGGCGATCAGGGGATCCAGGTAAATAATAGGCCCTCTCGAGACCAGGTGGTTAGCTTTTGATCCACCATAAAGATACAAAGTATTTTACAGTTGTTACAAGGACAAGCCTGAACTAACATGAGCAAACTATTCCTACGTACAGTTGACATTATAATGACTTAATGATTACTAACTACTGTGACTGTTTGGCACTGAATCGTACTTTGATGACATGATGCCAAACTTTAGCTTTTGAACAGAGAAGGGGGGAGTGATAAGACCAGTGCAGAGCCATATGTCACCTGTTTAAACGTATGTATTCTAAAAGGTACAACTCTGATCTACTACATTCTCTGAGCATGCACACTGGTTCCTTCTGCTCCTCCTGTCCTCCTGCTCTTCATATGACTCGTAGCTCCAGCTACTCGTTTAGTGCTCTCCACTTCAGCCCATTAGGGTCATCAAACAAAATTTACAGCCCTTTGGTCCCCTCCCCTGAAAGGCCTCTCTCACTGCGCCACTTTTCCCTGAGGTCCAACATTTTGATGTGTTTTGCTGTGTGTGCGTGTGGCTGTGTTGCTGGGGGTGGGTAGTGTGGCTGTCTGTAAAATGCAATATGAAAAGCAAGGAAAGAATGCCTGGGTTGTTGTGTTTTGCGTGTTGTTAATTTGGAGTGTTTTTCCTCTCACCTCTGGGAACCATATAACAAACTGCTGTGGGTGTTTGTAAAGATTTTTTTCAGTGGTTGAGACTTCATAAGAGTCAATAATAAGTTCACATTTTGAAAGCTGATGTTAATTTACAGTTATAATATACAGTTACAATTATAGAGTAGTTTCATTATTAGTCAGTTTTATACTTATGACAGAAATGTGTACAACTCTGTTGTCCTGCTTTATAGGGAAGCATCTTCTGCCCAGGAGTGGATGAAGCAGAAGGGTCACAGACAGGTATTGCACTGGAGGAGCCTGAGACCAAAGCTGTCCACTGTGCCAAAATAGGGATTAATATGAGGGGCTGATATTTGGGAATCAACCTTTGATATGATGCCAGGAGGGGAGTGCTCCCAGCTGCTGCCAGGAGGGGTGTGCTACTAGACAGTCTGGTGAGGCTGAAGACAAAGTTGAATAGTGAAATAAAACTAAAAATCTATGTAGCACCATTCAGACACAAGGCAATTGAAAATGCTTCACAAACGATAAAAAGAAATTTGAATAAATAGAATTTTTTAAATAAGTCATATCAAGATTGTATAAAATCAGGTAAGAAAATAAGTAGAGGGCTTCTTGTCCCAGTTGGAGGTGATTGAAGTAAAGTAGAAGCATTAATGTGTTGTCTTGAACCACTACAAGACTCTTGATATGTCATGATTGATGTTAAACTTGCACCATGTTTTAACCTAAGTATCGGAATAAGATGGATACACAGTTTTAGACACTGCAGTGGAATAAGATTGGTGAAAATCTGTTTAACAGGTGACAGCTTTATATGATTGTTTACAGTGTAACAACAGTAGGATCCCAACCTCATTGTAACATGGACAAGCATGGAGCTACTAGCTCCATTGGTTAGAGACAGCACGTTCAAATGTTTTGGAAAGAAATGAGACGGGTCAGGGGGAACTGTCTTGATGAGCTGAGAAGCTAATTGACTTGAAGGTAGATGAAATGATGCCAGATGTCAATGAAGAGTTGATGACAGTTTTCAAGAAGGGAAGAAAGTTCTGCAGGAGTGGTTTTTCTGAGGGTTAGGGCTTACTGTTTGGAGACAAGCTTAGGTCTTTTAAATAGAAGGTCTATCAATACAACATTAAATTTACTTGTTTGTGGATGTTTGTGTGTGGATGGGATGGTAATGCTACTTATTTCACTAGTCTGAATAGTTACCTGACTTACTGTGGATCTCAGACTCTTTCTTCTATCTTGATCGTCTCTGATTTTTAACTATTTGTGTTTTACTCTTCTACCTTATTTTTCCTCGGACAAACTCCCCTCACAAGTCCCTAACAAAAACACACAATAAGACATTAATTCCCCATCCAGCTACTGAAATCTTAACATCTTACAAACTATGAAATTACTGTAGTAACATCTTCTTGAATGAGCTGAAATTCTTATTTTGTGTCTCAACAGAATGTGTTCTTACACCGAGGGAGTTCTCGAGGGGATGGGACAGTTCTTACAGGACCCAATCGGAAAGGTTCAGTAGTTCGTGGGGATGTCTTTGTGGTGGATGAGGACACTGACTTGTTGGATCCAATCTTCCAAAATGGTGGACAAGTGAACCCCCAGTGGAAGCCCCCCAGAAATGGCGCCAAAGGAAAGCCTGAAATGTCCTCTAAACATTCAGAGGAGAATATTACCACAGAGAAGAAGACAAATTCTAGTGGGAGGACTTCATCGCTGTTCCCTGGAAAACCATCCGATGACATAATTGACCTAGACACCGGAAACACACCCAAGAAGCCCTCAGTGGGGTTTCCTGCACTTCCCAGGATCCCTTCAGATCCTAGAACATCCACAAACTCCAGCAAACTAAGAGAGGAGACAGATGATCAGGCCAGGACTGTCTCACCTATACCTCATGTCATCACCTCTGACCCATCTGCACAGGCAGTAGTTGAGGAGGGGGGACCCAACGCCACACAGAGCACCACAGACTCGGATCATAGAGCCAAGAACAACCATAGACAGCCAGACAGGGAGCACCCCGGAACTGTGGCCATTGTATCCATCGATGGTGACCTGGTCCGGAGCTCAGATGGGAAAATGTACCGGCTCCAGAGAGGACCACCAGGCCGAATGGGTCCTCCAGGACAAGAGGTGAGTGGTCTTATGGTGCTATGCTCTTGTTGGTCTAATGCCCTTGTTTTAATGCTACTGTATGCATCCAAGTGCAAAGTGCAAGAAAGCAAGTCTTCTTGAGTTTCCTCTGCCTGATGTAAACTGTTCAATGAGAAATTATTGTTTCTGCAGTTTTGAGGCTATTGACAGCCAAGGCCAAGACTTATCCCCCACTGTTTTAACAGTAAAGCTGATGTATTATATCAGAGCTATCTGTTATAAGATGAGATTTAAAAAAAGAAAAAAGTTCAAACCTTGTGAATGAAAAAGTGTGACATCTGTTTATGCTTTGCAGCTTACAAGAGCTGTTCTCCATCAGCTGCCATCTGAATCTGATCAGCTGAGGTTACGCTGCTCAAACACATGTTGATCCACATGTCTTTGATGCAGCAATCTCAGCCCTCAGAGAACCACATAGTGAACAAGTCTCAGCAGTTTGTTGTAGCATTACTCAATGTGACAAACTTAACCTCCGGCTGCCAAGTCATCTGATTGGTGCCAATGAGTAAAGTCATTTTATAAGATTCAGTCAGATGGTTTACCTGGTGTAAGAGGTGGGCCATCACAGGAACTGCAGGGTAGACAGAACCAGAACCAGACTGCACATCTGGTCACGTCTGGGCCGTTTTCTGGAGTCACGCTGCCATAAAATGCACAGGATCACTCAGCACGATTACTGTGATTGGAGCCGGCTGTAGGAAACATGAAGGAAGACGTCCCATTCTCTCTCCTCATGTACAACATCTCAGGTCTTGCTTACCTTGTTGTAGTGTATAGCCTTCCGCATCATCCTCTACATGTGTGTTGACAAACTCAGTTTATTTGAGTAAAAAGTACTAATTTACAAAAGAATATTTCTATGCTATGGCCGCAGAAAACACTCTTTTCTGACTGATTGGCATATATATTAAAATTATATACGGTAATAAGATGCCTCAAAGAGAGACCTGGGTAGCAGTTTAACATCTGTTAAATCACAGTGTAAGCTCTTTTAAATGGCACACAGTTTAACCACAGCATCAATACTTCTGCTTACTGTTGCATTCAAACACATTAACTCTCGCTAAAATGGTCGTCACTGACTACTAACTAACTTTGCTAAATGGATTATGACTTGAACACAGCCTACCTTGCTTTAAATGGCTGTTGTATAAGTGTGGTAGAACACTCTGAGGTTTCCTGTTGTAGAAAGTAATGGACTCAGTGGATGACGTGCCTCATCTGCTATACTATGAGGACAACTTGTCGTGTGTTATGCCTGTGTGTGTACTTATCATTGCATGTATTAGTATTGCTCCTTGTAGTTCAAGCATAAGTCAACTATATTAACTCCTGGTTCGTACAGGCTGCAAAGACTGATCACCCAACCAGCAGCAACTGGGTTTTCAGACTCTCATCAAATGCCACAGTAAAGATATAGAGAGATTTATTATTTCTGTACCATTTACATATAGTATCCCAGTACTCCAAGCTATAAAATCTCACAGTGTTTTATTAACATAGGTTTTGGGACCAAGACCATAAAATAAATGGCTTTTGCTTTTCAACAGGCCATGAACTGTGAGTTTTTACAAGGAGCCAGTGCTTTGCTGGTCTCCCAGGTCACTGTGTTTTGCCTGTAAGCAGTAGTAGACAAGATTTTTGTTTTAAATTTCAGAAGCAAATTTAGTTGAAGACACAACAATTTTACAATTTGACCATTACCGTTTTTTTATTATCATTATTTTATCTTGTGTCTTGGAAGACACCTTTTCTTTGTACTGTTTTTTTTTTTAATTTTTTTATCGGGGGGTTGTTTGTTATGTTTCCACAGGGATGTTCTGGTGAGCCTGGCCTGTCTGGGTTTAAAGGTGATAAGGTAAAATAACCTTGTTTATGACATTAAAGCCTACAGTGATGTGCTACATATGTCCAGTTTTCTCTTCAGGATTTAAGTACACTGTTGTCCTGTGCACCCCTGAGAAACCATCCAGAGCCATACCTTGTTTTAAAGCTCAGTTTCACCTTAGACATTTTAATACCTACAGCTATAAACTCCTGCCCATTCCTCCATTATGTCTATATGTATAATATTTATGTTGGAGCTCCAGTGCTGCAACAAATCACTTCTATGATGTAATGCTAAAAACAATGCTGTGCTATAATAATAAGTACCCCATATAAATTGATTTGTCTTGCATGAACGTACCACATACTGTTGATTTCTCACAGGGTAAAACGGGCCCTGAAGGTCGTCCAGGAAAAAGGGGGGAGTCAGGACCTCCCGGACCGCCAGGTTTACCAACACTCTACCTGTGGAGGAATACTGCTGAGGAATGGGCTGCCTTCCAGGTAAGATGGAAACCAGAAAGTATTCTTTATATTGAGTGTGATATTTACAAAATGTTGTTTTCCTTCTTCTGAACAGAATGTCTCTCTTTAATGTAGAGTCTTTCATAATTTGAGTTTAAAATGTTTGAATGAACAGTAGGTATATTTACAGCATAGAGACAGTCATTATGGTCCAGCCGCACAGAAAACTGTCATCCACCTCTGAACTTAACCCCAATTAGAGTTAAAGGGTTAGGGTTGAGTTCTGAAGAAACTGATCTCCTAAGGGGTGAGACTACACTCAGCATGATCTGTATGCTGTCAGTCAGGCATGTTAGATGAATTGTGGACCAAAGCTCCCGTCCTAGACCCGATGGCTCCTTCAGCTGAACCTCCATGATATTTTACAGTTTAACAACAAAGATCATATCAGAACATGTACAGCCCATAGACTGTAAATAAAGATGGACGTAGCCTCCGTGACATCACCCAGCTGTTCTGCTGTCACCATCTTGGCAGTGCCTGACTCCACCTAACTCCCAGCTAATCCAAAAATGGGCAAAGAGGTGGGGGCGTGTGTGGAGCCGAGACTTTGGTGCATGCCGGATTGTGGCAGCATATGCTTACCCACCTGTCACTCAAAGCTGCACGCCCTCAATTATGCAGAACTCTAAGCCTTAATAAAATATACACAGGTGGGATATATAAAAATTCACCCCCTGTACAGTTGTCACGAAGGAGGAAATTAGCTCTAGGGACCAAAACTACTTTTGTTCCAGGCTGAAACATTGTGACATGGGAGTCTATGGGGATTGACTCACTTTTGGAGCCAAGTGGCCATTTGTGGAACTGCAGTTTTTGGCACTTCAGTGTTGGCTTAATTTTCAGCCCTGGATGTTGCCACTTGGTACAGCCACAAATATTATTTGTAAAAGTGGCTCCTTGTAGACAGTAAATGGAAAGATACTTTATGGATTTATAATCTCAGAAGCATTAGAGTTTTTATACAAGCATTATGTAGTTACCATCGGCATTTCTCTAGGCCCTCATTGTGATGCCAGTCGGTCATTTGGTTGGCTGGTCTGTCGGTTGGTCAGTTGGTGGGTCCACCTCTTTGGTCCAGACTGAAATATCTCAACGACTTTATGCAGTTAGAGATTCTGCATTACTTCAATTCATTGATTCTTTGATCTAGGACTTAATACTATCAGAACTAATGGCATTCCAGTCAATATCTTGTGTATTTAACAGATGAAAATATTCAACCTGAGATATTATGGTCTACCAAACAGTCACCATACCCATTTGGCATCTTTACTGACCAACAACAAGTAGGCACTGAGGCCACACATAACATCTCAAAAGTCCTATCCTCACACAGAGAAGTTACCAGCTTTGCACTTTTGTAACTTTGAACAGCTGTTTCATCTAAATCCTGCTAAGCTATCACATCCCCCAGTGTCGCTGTAAACATCTTAACCAGTTGAAATGAAGATGGCTTTTCCTTCCTTCTCTCTCCCCCTAAGCGCCTATGTAATTCATCGTCAGTTACCTAAAAGACACACTGGACTTCAAATGTTCTTTGAGGCTAATCTTGAGGTTCTTTCTCCAGAGCTATAAGACTATCTGTAAAACCTCTGACCCTGCAGTTATAGTGCTTGCAATCTGATGCTCTGTCCTCATCTGTTTAATCTCTCTGCAGTGGACACAGCTGTTTGTCGTCCAGTGTGTCAGTGTGATGAAGAACTGTCTGTCACTGAAAAAAGATGACGAAAATAAAAGTCTGCTAGTAGTTTGTGGTGGCGATTTGTCACCGTATGCGCTTTGAACTTTATGTGGAGAGGCTACAGAGGTCATTGTCATACTTTTACTCATTCTTAATGAGGGTCAAAGATAGTTACTCTAACTCCAGGAACTGTGGAATTTGAAAGATGATTATGTTTCATTATAAGTTATGTGTTTACATTTCAGTGACCTGTCAAAAAAAAAAAAAAAATCCAACCTCCGTCATTCAAACCTATTTTGATATTTTGTGTCACTTTGCTCAATCCCAGTATCCAAAATTTCCCAATATGCCTCCAACGTCAGGGCTCAAATCTATTTTAGACGACTCCCTCCCGCTCAAAGGTCTTACATCCTGCATTTTGAGATTATTGTGCTTTTTAAAGATTCTCCTGTGATTTAGTCCAAAGTAAACTGGGAAATGGTGATTGGGGAAACTTTCCCAGAGGAAACTTGGGATGCTGCTGTGGAGAGAAAAAAACAGTTGTACCTCTTATACTACACCAGCCTGATTCAATTTAAAGTCATCCATCGTATCCACTATTCAAAAGCCAAACTCGAGAATATAGATCCTAATTTAGACAAGACTTGGATAGATGTACTGGGCTCCAGCAGACTTGACTCACATGTTCTGAACCTGCTCTCATACTGGTTAATTATTTTTGAATGTCTCTCCATAGCCACAGGCAGAAGTTTGAGGACAAACGTTTGGACGGCCATTTTTGGGGTTCCAGCAGATGATCAACCACAAACACTAAACATTACATTAAAGAATATTATAGCATATAGCATTATTGGAGAGAAGAAGAATTATATTAAACCCCCTGTTGGCAACCCTCTGGCTTAAAGACCTAATGACATTTATTAATCTTGATCAAATAAAATTTGCACTGAGACACTCTGCTCAGAAGTTATATTCCATTTGGGGTCCTATAATCAAATATTTCATAGTATTAAGAGTCTTCCTGACTCTATGTGAAGGGATTTATTTATTAATGAATTCATTTATGAATAAATCCATTCATTTGTTTGTTTGTTCGTCCTCCTTCTGTCTTCCTCTCTACCTTATTTCTGTCCTACTTTTGACTATCACTGATTTTGATTCGTTTGTCAAAGCACTTTGTAAACTATGTTTTTAAATAGATAGATAAAGTTAAAGTTATTTATGGATCCCCTCAGCTATATCTCTCTGTACCTATTTTTTTTTTTTTTTTACATATTATAATTTTATTTCATTTATTTATTTTCCTCATTTCTCTCAGTAACTCCATCATTACATTTCAAAATCAGCTGACAGTTTTGTATTGTGTCACTAGTAACAGAGAGCAGTGTATATGTAGGATGAGATAAGAGGGCTTGAGTAGAGAGGATAAAAAAGCCTGTTTGTTGATGGGTTTAAAAGAAGCATATATGTTAATGTTTTCTCACTGTGCTCAATGTAACATGAGTAAAAATAAATAAAATTCCTCATATACATTATTATCATCCATATAGACTGTCATTTTCTGTTTTTTGTTCCTGGATCTGTAACTTATCCTGTGTGTTTCCATTCTTCCTGTAGCAAACCAATTTCTATCAGTTACTTCGTGCTGGTTGGCCTGTAAGTATGCTGTGACGATTAACGGCCTTCTTTGTTTGGATGTAGTTGTTTTGTTAATTCCTGTTGACCTGAGGCTGGTTTGTTTTTTGTGAGCTTGCAGAGTAAAGAGGGTCCAACAGGACCACCTGGAGAGATGGGCAGGCCTGGGCTACAGGTTAGAGATGGGCTGCATGCACAGTTTTGATTTAGAAAATTCTGTGTTGATTAAACCTGAATTAGTGAACAATTTCTATTTTCCCTGATCTTCTTTCTCAGGGGCCTGCCGGTGAACCTGGGGACCGTGGACGACCAGGGATGCCAGGAGAGATGGTAAGCACCCAGACTATCACTTCCTATACAGTAGTAAATAGTTGTTAAACCGTTTGGTAAAAAAAGATGTTTTAGAGCCTCAAACCTGGTGTCACCTCATCAAAATTAGTCCATGAGTCTGGAAAATCTAATGTTGGGTAGCAGGGTGATGAGTGGGGGTGAGTAAACAGCAACATACTAAATGCTAAACACGGAACGTCATGCCCTGAGAGACCTGTCAATCAAGGCAGATTGACCGGCAAGACATACTCATGAAAAGTTTGAAATTTATTGAGGTTTGTTTACATTTTCAGCCATGCTAGCGGCGTGACTCTAGGGACGGCATGGTCGGTCCGTCAGTCGGTCAGCCCACCACTTTGGTCCAGACTGAAATATCTCGACAGCTATTGAATGGATTGCTTTGACATTTCGTGTGGACAATCAGGATCCATAGAGGATAAATTCTTGTTATGATCCCCTGACTTATTCTAGGAAATATGTACTATGAAATATGAAATTATTGTACCAGTTGATGGATTGGTACAAGATTTGTTACAGAGGTGGCTCCCAGAGGATGATTTGTGATCACTTTGGTGACACCTTGCCTATTGTGCCTTCATCATTTTGTCCAACACTTTGGTTTATAGCCAAATACTTACAAAACTAATGACATGTCCTTTCTGTTTCATGCTAATTAATGCATATTAAAATGCTTATTTAAGATCCTAAACATAGTAAACATTACACCTGATAAACATCAACTTATTAGCATTATCACTGTGAGCATGTTAGCATGCTAACTTTTGCAATGAGTTTAATGCATCACTGTGGCCAGCATGGCTGTAGACTCTTAGTCTTGTTTCCACACTGAATGACAAAATCACAAGTCTATTGTGGGTCTGCATTTAACGCCTCTAACGCTTTGAATAAACTTAATGGTGGGTGCAGTTAATAAAATAATGAAAAATAAAAATGTCACATTTTTATGCCGTCATCACTTCAAATAGAAATATTCTACATTTCCTACTTCCTTTTAATACAGTCTGATACATTTGGTGTCATTAGAAACTTGGGCATTGAAATTAGTTTCTGTGGAATTGGCCAATGCTTGTTCATACAGCAGTTGAGTTAAATAAAGTGTAATTTACTGTAGCTGGTGGAGCAGAGTGTGGTTAAAAGAAGTGGGTGCTGTCCGCCTGTGCATGAAACTCTATGATGTAACCATTCCCATATTGAGAGAATAAGCAATCAAAGTTGCATTGCTAAATTAAGAAGTTCCATATTTCTTTCTAAATTTGAACACACTAAGGCGTAGTTGATGTTGAAGTTTTCTAAATTTATATTGTGTAATTTCATAAGTTTCACATTCTCTCACTAAGGCCTCACTTCTTCTCATTTAGTGTTGAGTTACATAAGATTTGAAAACCACTGACATAATGTGTTTGGGTGAACAGGTTGTAAAGGTGGAGGTAATTTAAACTGTGTTACATCCATCTCAGCAACCATCTCAAAATACATAAACATGAGTCCTGGAAGTTCAATGTGACTGTATGGAAACTGAAAGCCTGGTGCCAGTATTGTGTGAGGTCTCAGTTGGGTAATAAGTTGGTACTGGGGACCAAACAGTGAGGTTAGGGATAGCTGAAAACACTCACTTGCCTGTACAACAGCTCCTGGTGACTGTTCTGTGAGAGAAGAAGAGAGAATTTATAATGGCTTCAAAAAGTATTCAGACCACTTCACTTTTTGCATACATTACTGTGTTGTAGAAATTAATGTAAAATTGCAATTTTTCCCACCGGCCTATACTCAATAATCCATAAGAACAAATTGAAAATATGTGTTTCATTTTTGGAAATTTATTAAATGTCAAAAACTGAAATCTCTCAATTACAAATGTATTCAGAGACTTAATTCAACACTTTGTAGAAGCCCTTTTGCAGCAAATACAGCTTAGATTTTTCTTGGGTTAGTCTCTACAAGCTTTACACCCCTGGATTTAGGAAGTGTATCCCATTCTTCTTGGCAAATCTTCTCAAGTGTCTGAACTGTAATCTTCAGGTCTCTCCACAGATGTTCTGTGGGGTTTGAGCCACTCAATGACAGTCAGAGACTTGTCCTGAAGCCACTACAGCTTCGTCTTGGCTAGATGCTTCAGGTCATTGTCGTGGTGAAAGGTGAACCAGTGCCCCAGCTTCAGGTCGTAGGAGGCAGGTTTTCTTCAAGGTCCTCTCTGTATTTGGCTGCATTCATTCTTCCCTCAATACTGGCAAGTCTCCCTGTCCCTGCCACTGACAAGCAGCAGTTATAGTGTCCATTGGGTTCTTGGTCACCACATAGGTGAAACACACATAGGTTTGAACCATTCAAATATTTTGCACATTATGTCCATAAGAGGGTAAACCAATACAAGAAAAGATATAACTACTTGTATAGCTGCTTATTTGAATGCACATTTTGAAGATGAACCCTCAGGTTGCTAGTGCTGCTAACTGTAACTTTTATACAAGTTTATCTCAAGGCTCCACAATTTTGCTGTGTACTGACCAAAATCTGAAGTATTTCAGTTTTTAGGTTTTGAATTGCTCAGAGTGCAACTCAGTCTGTAGCTGAGTTGGGTTTTGAACTCTCTGCCATCATTGCCACATGTTGTTGCTATTCATTCATTTCAGCTAGACTTAGATTTCATTTTGACTCCAGTGCATTATGCAATGCATTCAGCGCAGCGGATCAGGCCCACGAAAGAAATCTTTTTTTTTTTTTTTTTTTTTTACAATTCCATCATATAAATGACAAAGACCGTTTTTGCCCAGTTATTCAGTTTGTATGGCCAACTCTTGGAAGAGTTCTGGTGGTTCCAAACTTCTCCCATTTCACAATTACTGAAGCTGCTGTGCTCCTGGGAACACTCAAAGCTTCAGAAATGGTTTTATACCCTGGCCCTGATCTATGCCTCATCACAAAATTTTATTGTGGGGGTTCCTTCTGGCCTGGTTTTTGTCCTTACATGAAGTCTGAATTGTGGGACATTATGTCTGTTCAATTCAGTTAGACTCCTGTCAAGTTCTGGTCACATCTGAAGGATAATTAAAGCCAACAGGATGTACCTGACCACCACAATTTGGAGTGTCACAGCAAAAGGTCTGAATACTAATGTAACTAAGAGCTTTCAATTTCTGATAAATTTGCAAAGATTTCTAAAAAAAAAACATGTTTTTGCTTTTGGGTCATTTGGGGTTATCTAGTGTCGATTGATGGACAAAAATCTTAATCTGAATATAAATATGAATTAAAAGTTAATCCAAAACACATAGTTCTGAATACCTTCTGAAGCCATTATAGGTGGCCAAAAGTATAGATTGTGTTTAGATTGGCAGCTTCTAGGTATGAATGTGTGTAGTTATGAAAAATTAGGCAGTTAATCAACATCAGCTTTCATAATTTTAATTAACCATCTGTGAAGCAGATGCCAAACGGTTCCAGCTACTGAAATGTGAACAATGACTGCTCTTCTCTGTTTTATATGATTATAAATTGAATATCTTTGGGTTTTGAAAGGTTGCTCAGACAAAACAAGACACATGGAGATGTTACCTTTGGTTTTGGGAATTTATAATTGTAATCCTTCTCCATTTTGTCATATTTTATAAATTAAATGATAACTCAATTAATCACTAAAATGGAAATAATCATCAGTGTGTAGGACTGAAACTATCCTTGTTAAACAATGGTGAAAAAGCTCATTCATTATGTCAGTCTCCACATGTATAATTCTGTATCCATCATCCTGAAATATATCATCCTCCAGTGCCAACACAGGTGGTTTAGCATTCATTGTGAATCTGTGCATGTTCTCCACCTGTTTTCAGGCAGTTATTTTGTGTGTTGTTATTCAGGTGATGCCCTGTCTGTGTGATGAATGGCTCTGCAGAGTGGTGGAGAGGCATCAGTGTCTCAACAGTATAGACTTGTAATTTATAATGTAACTATCAGGGTGTGAAGCTCACACACGGCTGGAGAGTTTTGTTATTTCACTCTTTTTCTGGTTCATTATTTTCATTTTTTGTTTTACTTTGCTGGTTTCCTGTAAATGCTGACACACAGGCTGATAGAGAAACAGTCAGTATCCACAGTGGCTCTACCTCTGATGATTTATGTTGCCTGACAGGGGGAGCAGGGTCCCAGGGGTCCTCCAGGACGAGCCGGGGCCCCAGGGAGAGATGGTGAAAATGGAGAAGACGGTCAGCCTGGGTCACCTGGTGCTCCTGGATCACAGGTGGGCATATTCTCTATAGTAAACACTGCTAGTCTAGGATGAGTGTGTTACAGTTGGTTAAATATGTGTTTGTTTTTTCACCTGTTTAAATCTTTCCATCTTGTCTCTAATTGACATCAGGGCCCCTGGGGATACAGGGGAGAACGAGGGTCCAAAGGGGAAAAGGGTGATGAGGTGAGGAATAAAACTACACAGCTGCTTTTGTAAGGAGGAGAAGTCAGCACCATTTAAACTTTTGATTTACTGTTTGTGAAATTAAACATGTGTGGAGTGAAGAACACATTGTTGTACTGCATACAGTTTGAGCAACAACTCATAAATACTATCTTTCTCTTTTCTCTTTTACTCTAATACTGTCTTTCTTTTTTTAACCATTGACCATTTATTTAGCACATATATTTTTGATGACATTGTTTATTTAGGAATATTTTGTTCAGCTAACATTTTGTCAAATCCAGATCCAACTGTTTGGTCTAATTAGTGCTCAGTTTCATTTGAGGTTTTTTGATACTCGTGCCTTTGAGAAATGATTTGGGAAATATTATGAATATTATATTTTATTTAACCCCATTTTCATTTTATTAAAGAATCTAATCTTCTGTTAACTGTTGTCATCACACAAGCAGCTGAACAATAACTTTGCTTAACTAAAAAATAAAAATGAATAAATAAATTAATAATTTTTTTCTCTACCTCCCCAGGGTCTCATCGGCCTCAAGGGTCCAAGAGGGGACATTGGTGAACCTGGTGAGAAGGTACTCTGATGCATTTATTTGTTATCCACCTTTTAAATTAGAATTTGAATTGGCGCCAATGTTATTGACACACAGCGGTACACAACATTAATGAAAGACCTCTGGTCCTTTGTGGCTTTCGTGAAGCATGAAGATGTGGATTGCTTTAAAACAGACGGACTGTACTGCCTGCATCTCTTGATATGATGATATTTCTTTTTGAACAATACAGTATGTTGTAATGATCACATACTCTTCTGTCTTTGTATAGGGCTCAACTGGTTTACCTGGCCCACCTGGTCTTGTCGGACTACCAGTAAGTGTCTCCACTGTTACAGCATCTTTTTATATGTGTAACAAACCAGGAATTTCACATTATGTTCATAACCTTTGTGAAGAAAATAGGTGGCTCATTTTTCCTTTATCTGTGACATAAAGTCAAATGTATGTACAAATGGATATCAGCACTTTAAAATTTAAAACAATAAGGATGACAGTGAAGATGTCTCTGTGTAATACATTTCTTACACGTCTAACTGGTGTAAAATAAGAGGAAAAAGGCAATCAGCTTTTATGAGAAAAAAAAACATTTGCTTCTAAGTCTGTTTTAACCCCAAATGAGTCCTTCTTTGAGCTTTGAGTTCTAAGTCGTGAGGCGCTGACTTTCATTTTCTCTTCAATCTATTCTCTGGTTTATTTTGATTCTACATGGCATCAAATGAGAATCTCACCGCACAGATTCTGTGACCAGTCTGTATCATTGATCCTCACTTTGAATACAGTGTTTTCTATGTATTTTAATGATATATTGAATACATCTTTATTTTTATCTTCTCTGCAGGGGTCTCAAGGGGTCAGAGGTGGCTACGGGCTAGAGGGGCCCCGTGGTCCTGATGTGAGTCATGTGCTATCCGACTGTTGATCTGAACTTTTGTAACTTTGCACTTTACACAATCAGGGGTGACCCACAACATCATCAGTTGGCCTGAGAAGACATGGATTTTGCAGCATTTGTAAATTGGGGAAATGTATTAGACATCCAACCTGTCCATGGCTTGAGTCTATCCCAACAGCTTTGGGAAAGAGGAGGTCTACACCATTAACATTAATATATACATACATAATTTTGTGCGTTCTTTGCTGCTGTAGCGTTTTGTGTTAATGATGTGAATGAAGGTTAAGACTGACTTATACACTGTTGCTCATAAAGTTGGAATAAAATATTTTTTACCTCTTTCCATGAAATGATTGTGACAATGTGATTTATTTCATTTCACCTGGGTAATTGGGACACATAATGTAATTATCGCACCTGGTCAAAAGTGATTACTGATGCATTTAAGTAGGAATAAACAGAGGATTGTGTCTGAAAACTAAATTATTCCAACTTTGTGGGCAACAGTGTATCTTAAATTTATCATACAGTTTTAATCATGCAAGATTCTGAACTGTAAATATGAACCTCTGGACACTGAGGACAGTAAATCATTCACACTGTTACTTTCTTGCTGTTACTAGGGGGAGAGCGGGCTGGATGGCCCCCCAGGTCTGCCAGGGCCAACGGTAAGAAGACAGAAGGATAAGGTGATAAAATATTTGACTGTTAGTGTCAGTTATGAATATATACCTAATATTTTTTTTGTGTGCGTGTCACAGGGAGCACCAGGTGTTACAGGAGGTGTTGGCGCTCAAGGAGTTAATGGCTCGAGGGTAAGATTACACTACAAGTATTTATTACCAGCGACAGCATGGCTGGTATTATTTCACCTTGTGAGTCTTCGTGTGTGTGTGTGTGTGTGTGTGTGTGTGTGTGTGTGTGTGTGTGTGTGTGTGTGTGTGTGTGTGTGTGTGTGTGTTGTGTGTGTGTGGTGTGGTGGTGTGTGTGTGGGTGGTGGGTGTGTGTGTGTGTGGTGTGGGTGGGTGGGTTGTGTCATCAATGGGAAAATGTGTTGAGACATCCACTGTAGCAAGAACTACCACAGAGGAGGTTTTGAGGTCTTTTGAAGCAGATGTTTGAATGTCTGTGGACAGATGTCACCACAATAGCGTCACAACTGTACAAGATACATTAAGGAAACTTTACAGCTTTGTAGTTAAGATCAAAATGAAGCCAGAGTTTGGTCTGACTCATGAGTACTAAGTTAATTACTAGTACTAGTAAAAAGTACTGAGTGCTCATGAGAGTGTCAACATGCTGATTGGCATCACGGGCGGTGTGATCCCATTGTGAGATGGTCTGTAGTTATAACTCTGGAGGTGAAAAATGTTTTCACCTAGCTCTGTCTTTTTTTCAGTTAAATTATTATTCATTAAACAAGTTCCCAGAGCCCAAGCGGATGTCTTCAAATGAGCTGTTTTGTCTAAGCAACAGTCCCAGACCCAGAAATATTCAGTTCATAATGACATCAAATAGAGAAAAGCAGCAAATTGTAATATTTCAGAAGCTGGAACCAGAGACTATATGACATTTCTGCTTGATGAGTGACATTAATGAGAGGATAGATGCATCATCAAAATTGTTGATTCATTTTCTGTTGATCAAGAAATGTTTGATGGAAACAGGCAGATAGTGACTAGCTGACTAAATGATGGTAATTAGTTTGTAGTTTGGGGACCAGTTTTATAGATCTCAAACAAAATCAAGCTTAGATTTCAGGAAATTTCTCTTGTTTATAAAATGTACATGTCAGATAAAATTTCTTTCAGGGGGACATGGGACCTGCTGGCAGTGTTGGTCACAAAGGCCCACAGGTATATATTTTGATTGATCATAATTATGCAAGTTTTTTTTTTAGAGACTATGTTTGACATGAAATGTGTTGCCTTCTTTTTCTTCCCATTAGGGGCCTCCAGGTTTAGAGGGACAGATTGGACCCCCTGGACTCAGAGGGCCTCAAGTGAGTACAGTTCAAGATGAGACCGTTGATGGAGACTTGTGACTCTTTGCGGTGCTGCTTCATGAACTTGTGCAGGGAGTTTAAGTCAAACTGTGTATCTTAACAGGGACATTTGGGACTGATCGGTTTCCCCGGCCCTAAAGGACATCCTGTAAGTTTGTTCTCATCATGTTATTTTGTTTAATTTTTTTTCTTTTAAAGTTTATGTTTTTGGGCTTTTGTGCCTTTATTGGACAGGACAGTATAGAGAGACAGGAAATGGGGAGGCAGAGAGAGGGAGAATGACATGCAGTAAAGGACCGTCCGATGCAAGATTCGAACCGGGGCCGACTGCAGCGAGGACTGTAGCCTCTACATATGGGGCGCCTGCTTAGACCACTGCACCACTCGACGCCCCTTTCTTTTGTTTTCTTTTGGTGCACAGGGGATTTGCTGTTCCACATGGTGGAACAGCAAACATTACAATCTTGTGCATAATGAGGAGCCAACAGTAGTGTATCAACAAGGCCTGACCATTTAAAATCAGAAGATACAGTATCTTATCACTGCTTTCCTGTTTGTTTGTCTTTTGTTTTCTTACCAGGGGCCTGTGGGACCCATGGGTGCCCGGGGGGAACCCGGCTTTGAGGGGCCCATGGTGAGTTACACTTGAACATGTTCATCAGGGTATTACATCATAACAATAATACACTTGCAGGTTCACACTACAGTGGCAAGAAAACAGTGTGAATTACCTGGTTTCCTTTAGTAATTGATCATAAAATGCAGCGTTTTCCCATACACCTTGCTAGTGAGGTGTTTAGGGGACATCTGTAAATTATAGGTTGTAGTGGGTTACATTCTCCCCCTCTAAACAGCATGAGTCTCTGCATGTACACTGGTCACACGCTGCATCACCAGCGACCACAAGTAAAGTCTTAGCCGAGCTGAAATTTTATCTGATCTTCATCTAAACCACAAGTGTAGACAAAATGAATGTGCTTAAGCTAATAACACATAAACAATCTTTAGCGTTCTCATTCAACACATCCATTAAACATTCACGCAGCTGGTGGAAAAACCAAGTGAAGCCTTGGATTTAATAACTGTTTGAACTTCCTTTTCCCCCAATAACCTCAAACAAGCTCTTTAGTAGCTGTAGTGCACAATGTTCAAGAGGATTCTTCCTTATAGAGCTGCTTCAGCTCAGACATATTCTCAGGATGTCTGGTGTGAGCGGCTCTCTTAAGTTCATTCCACAGCATCTCTCCTGGATTAAGGTCAGGACTCTGACTGGGCTCCTACAGGTGGATTTTCTGTGTTTGAAGTCATTCTATAGTAGATTTACTTTGATGTTTAGGGTCATTATCCTGCTGCATCACCCAACTTCTACTAAGCCTCAGCTGGTGGACATCCACCCTAACATCATCCTGTAAGATACCTTGATAAAGCAGAGATTTCATTTTCCCCTTGATGTATGGCCTCAAATTAGAGTCAAAAAGATTTTGAACTTGTAAAGTTTGTAGATGTAAATCAACCTTTCTAAATCTATGAATTTGCATGAGAAATTCAAATTTGTACGTGTGTAAAAAACCTTTGTATTTGTAGAAAAAAAAGAGACAAATCAAACATTAAACAAATGATATCAGTGATAAGGTTACACAAAGACAGTCAAAAAAGTCTGGCTCTTCTGTGACCCAGGTGGATTTGCATGCATACACAGCACATTAAATTTTAACCATTGTTTTCTACAGGATCTTCTTTTTTACCTCACTGATCATCTGCGTTGTGTCTTTGGAGTTATCTTAGCTTTGCCTCCAATTCTACGGAGAGTAGCCACAGAACTCCTTTTCCACACAGTTTGTCTAACTGTGAACTGATGAATATGTAAACTATTGCTATCACTTGGTAACTCTCTCCAGGTTTATGTAAATCAACAATTCAGCAGCTCAAAATGTTTGAGTGTTTTTATAAATGAAAATAGCTCAAACCCACACCTCCAATCTTGTTTCATTTGTTCGACTTGTTAGTGCCGTTAACTGCCAACCTATACTGTGAATGTTTGAATTATGTTTTCAGTACAGACAAGATCAATACAATGATTTGTGTGTTATTAGTTCAAATAGATTGTGTCTGTTTTCTTGCATCTGCATGTATGAACAGACATATATTACATATAGATATATGTAAGAAGGTCAAAAGCACATGTGAATATTAAATTTAGTACCAGTTGTGTGCAAGGTTTTGTATCTGGTCCCATAACTTTTGTTACCACAGTAGATGTACCTCACTGTACAGCATAATATATTTTCACATTGATCTCTACAAGCACTCTGTTGGTGGACGTTTAGCTGCAGCCTCACAGTGCCATCTCCTGGATGTAAGGTCTCAGTGGATCATGACATGATTCTGTGACACTGAAATAACTTCTTCAGTGTCTGCTGAGCTTCACCACAATAACTCTCCAGCAGATTAAAGTTTTCAAGTTGATGCACTACAAAATAAATTCCATTTTTACTAGTCATTTCACCCGCTATCTGTCCTGCTGTATAGTTGGTATTGTAGTGATTGGTTTATAAATTTGCTTACATAGTATGTAATGCTTACTTAATCTGATGTCTCCTTTTCAAGTTTTAAAACATATATTCAAGAGCTTTTGGCTTTGTTTACAGGGCACTCCAGGGCTACAAGGTCCTGCAGGTTTTCCCGGGGTAACGGTAGGTGCCCAGTATAGATAACAAACATATTCACTGCTAAACATTATTGGCTGAACCTGCTTTTGATCATTTCCTTCTTTACAGGGTAACAGGGGACCAGATGGGGACAAGGGGGATGTGGGACCTAAAGGCAACAAGGTAGGACACAGCAATTTTCTGTTTGATAGCACTGAATGAAGAGAATGAGCAACTTAAATGAATAGCTCAACACTTTGAGGGATATGATTATTGACTTGCTCTTTGAGAGTTACATTTATCAACACCATTCATGTCATGTACGCTAAATGTAAAGCAGCAACCGGGGACTGGTTAGCGTAGCTTAGCACAGAGACTGGTAACGGGGAAACAACTAGTCAGGCTCTGTCCAAATCTAACAAAATCCAACTACCAGCACCTTTAAAACCCATTAATGAGCTTGATTTATCTTGAGTTTTCTTTAATCAGCACGAAACAGACTTAAAGAAAGTGAATAAGTGTATTTACCAAAATGTCAAACTATTCGTTAACATTGACACATGATTCAGAGAGGTCTCTGCCCCTTAGAAAGTCTCTCTGTTTTTCTCTTAGGGTATTAAGGGGGCAGAAGGCATTAAGGGTCCTCAGGGAGAAAGGGGCCCCACCGGCTTCCAAGGTTTCCCAGGGAACAAGGGCCAGCCTGGCCCCAAAGGCACTGAGGTACACTTTACAGCACTGTGGTTATTCGTAAATATTCTATGTGTAAGTATTTTTAAAATAAGATCCACCTACAGTCCTGTTTTCAGACAACACACCACTTGTTTTAGATCTATACTGGCAACAAATAAAATCCTTTCCATTACCATGTTATTAACCCACTGTGTTTGCAGAGCATTATTGTATTACATGCTGTTTTAAGCAGGAGAAAGAAGTGTGTGGTGAAGGTGAAAAAACAAGATAAGCTTGACTGATTTTATATTTCTTCATTCAGGGCACAAATGGAGAAACTGGTCCTCAGGGAAAACAGGGCAGTCGTGGGTTAAAGGTCAGTGATGATTTGTGCATCCAACACCGTGAAATGTCAGATGACTTCATATGTTGATCCAGATTTAACACCAGATTTAACTGTGTAACATTAGAGCTTCCAGGGGCCTAATACACATGCATTTAACAATCCACATTCTTGTTTCTACACTTGGTCATTCCACAGAAAGATAACGTGTTTAAAAAGTCTAAAAGTATTGAAGTATTTTTCTTGGAGCATGTGGAGCATGAGTCACAATGAATACTGTGAAATAATGTTTTAGATTCACTCTCAGCCTTCTGCTAAATGTCTAATCCATTGTAAAAGAAATAACTACAGCTAGTTTGTTTGTCTATCTTTGACACACAAGGTAAAGTCTTGATTGTTTAAATGTTTTTAAAACCGACCGATTAAGCCACAATTTACATCTTCACTAATAACTGACTGTTTTTAGCAATGTGTGGATGATGAAGTCTCTCCTGAAGTGAGTCATTAATTATTAGGGGTTAAAGATTCCTGCCATCTTTAAGTTTACAGTGAACTCAGTGTGGGTGAAGTATGATTGTCTCTTAAAATACTGCACCTTAGTCTTACAATATACTGATTAAAACAGAATTGATGTTGAGGAGCTGGAGATATTCAGAGGTTTTCCTTTAGTGTGGGAGCTCCAATAATGAGTGGATCCTACATTTCCCATAATCCTACTTTCCGTTAGTTTGTAGTCTCCATGTCCAATGACATCATCAGGGTTATTGTTTCCTTGAGAGCCGCAGAAGACTTTACAACTGTTTTCTCAGCCTGAGTGGTATTAACCATGATGAGTAATTTGAACTTGATGTCTAAAATTCACCACTTTAAAACAGCAACCTGATTATTCACCTTCTTTGACCTCAGGGAGTCTTCCTTCATAAATATGTTTGTTTGCAATGCTGACTTTGCTGATGTGACTATGTTACACAAGAGTAGTAACCCACACTCTGCTCCATTTGTCTAAAGTTGTCATAAATGAATCATCTGTCATTTCTGCTTCACCCTTTCTGCACAATTTCTCCCATTTTAAGAACAAGAGAGCAAATTCATGCTTTTTTATTAAATTGTCATACTGATGCTCAGCAACAAACACTAACATCTAAACCTCCTTGAAGGGGAACAGGGGACCAGATGGACGTAACGGCAAACCAGGACCCAGAGGGAACAAGGTATAAGACTCCTTTTAGCTCATAGGGTTCATCACACTGCCATCCCAGAGGCAAACATGAACTGAAAAAAAAATATGGATATACTGTTTCTGTCTCTAGAGTAAACACAGAAAAAGACAGCAAGAAACAATTTTTAAAAAATGCCATATTAGAGGTAGCACACAGAAACTGCACCGCACATCATCAGCTTAAGAAACTTACAATGTGAGTTGCTTTGTATTCAGTTTTAGTTACTTAATGCTAATGTCTTCTCTCTTTCCTTCTCTCCAGGGTCGGACTGGACAGAGGGGCCACACTGGCCAGCCAGGCCCATCGGTAAACTTGCTCACTGTCAGAAATTATTCATAGTGTATTCAAGATGAAACTCTCTGTAGCTCATGGTCATATGTTTGAAACGCAGGTCAGACAGAATCTGAATACTGGTATTACAAATATGAGAACTAAAGTTTAGTTAAATTGTTGAATTTATGAAGTAGTTTTAACAAAACTTTCTTTTTACATATACATTTCTAGTATGAGATGCTATTTTGTTTCTAGTCATAATCATGAAGCAGATTTCTAGATAAAAAGTAAACTCACCTGCCATACTGGCCTGCAGAGGCTAAACAGATTCATTCTTAATTGCTCACTTTGTTTCTATTTGAAAAAAAAATGTCATATTTTGAAAGTAGTCAAAAAAAAAGAGGTTTACAGGATGAACAGTTTGCATGTGTGTGTCTTTTGTGTCTGTGTGTGTTTTTGGTTGATTCCTCCCAGGGTTTGCTGGGGCCACCTGGACCAGAGGGAGCAGAAGGAAAGCCTGGTATACAGGTTCCCATTCTCTATCATATTTCAATCCCATCACCTATAAATGTTGTTTTTGTGTGTTGTCTTTACTTTCTGCCAGTGGACCAGTGTTTATTATTTTGTGAATTATTTCCAATAAACATGGACTTATTCCACACAGTCTTTATCACTGGGTTTGATTCCCAGCTTTGACTTTTAGAGGAAAGAGGGCTTTGTAGAGTGATGACTACAGAGGCAACAGACATTTCACTGCACATAGTCACACACTTTAAAAAATTCTTCTCTGAATACAAGATTAGATGGCTGTTGGGTGATGGTTTTGAAGAGTGACATACTGAAACACTACCAAGATGAAAATGCCCTAAAAATGTCAAACCTTCTCCCAAGTTGAGTTGAGGTTACTCCTCTGAAGTAATTGTTGGTTCAGACAGTAGGAGGCAGTCTTTGTACAGTACTGTGATGAGCTGTTGTACATCTACGGTAGAGTTCATGTTGTATCCCCGACTCATTTATTCATCACTACATTTTATCCAATATTGAGAGACAGAGTTTTACTTGGCTGGAAGATTTGTCTAATTCTGACATATTACATTACAGTACATTATTGAGAGTTTCCATCTTCATAATCAGTATTGCCATGTTTTTGTGTGTTATAACAATGATAAAAGTTTAAATGAAATTGATTAAGAGACTGAATATTCATGTCCTGAGTTTATACATTCATTCCTTACATGACCTCTGCTGCTGGGAAAAATTGCATCTCTGGTATTTTCTCTGTCTCTGTTTCAGGGTCCCTCAGGTGCAACTGGCAGTGACGGCAGTAAAGGACTGACGGTAAGACTGTTAGCTGCAGGACAACCTCAGCGTTCAGTTTGTGACATCATCCCTGCACCTCTGCGTTTTTTGGCTCTTTGCCCCCAGCTTCAGGGTTCAGTTGAATACAAACACATTATTACAGTTTTACAAGATATCCCAGGTTCAAATTATGGAGGATTTTATAGATTTGTGAGCAGGAAACTCAACGAACGCTGCCAAAAACATATTTTAAAAGGACACAACAGAACCTGCTACCAGCCAGTTAAACAGATCAGGTGTGTTGGCTAAACGGCTGAGTGTGCATGTGTGTATGTATCACACATATGCCTACACATACTGTATAATAGTATAGACACACTCAATGACCAAAAGTATTTGGTCACCTCAACATTGCACCTACATGTGTTTTTGTCCAAAAGTTGAAACTAAAGAGTCAAAACCATGAAAAAGAGCCACAGAACAAATATTTTGTGTTCAACAGTTTTTGTTAAAACTTTTAATCCTACTGGATTTATTAATCTAAATGTACTGCTGCTGACGAACAAGTTTTGTATTACCAAATTTACAGTCACCACATTATTATTAATTAAAGACAAATACAGCCTGTTAAAGAGTGTTAATCTAAATTCTTAATTACCAATACATTATCCATAATGACATTTAGGCAGTAGCTTCATGAGTTCCATTAAATGAACGACCAAGAAGCAATTAAATGGTAGATTAAGCGACTATTAGTAAAATTCTGAATCAACTCGTCTAAAAACCAAAAATATAACTGTTCACTGCACGTCTGTTATTTGCAAGATATAAATGGCAGTTTGTTTCACATTTGCATTTGGTATTTTTAGGCGGCTTTGCAATTCTCATTATGTTTTCTCATTCCTCTCTGTCCCTTTTCACTACATTTGTCTTTTATTACTGTCACTTTTTTAGGGTTTTCAAGGGGTTGCTGGGGAGAGAGGAGCAGATGGTCCACCAGGTTCTCTGGTACGCCAAGTTGTCACTCTGCGGCTTTGTCATCTGAAGGACAGAGGACTTGAAACTGACTTCTTCAGAGTTGTGGCAGCCAGGCAGGAAATTTGGAGATGAACAGCTCCTTTGATGCGTATAACTCGAGAAATAGCAGCTGGGTTGACTGTAAATATGCAAGCGGCTGAAAAATGAAGCCAACACCGAAGTGCCAGAAAGCAGTTTGTTGAACGGCCAATTGAGGCTGGCTCCATCAGTGATTCAATCCTCATAGACTCCCATGTTAAAATGCCCAACTTTACAGCAGAAATAAACATGTTTACAGCCTGGTACAAAAAACGGTTTTGGTCTCTGTAGCTAATTTGCTCCTTCATGACAACTGATTACTCACCCGTTTAAATTTTATTAAGGCTTTAAGTTATGCATGATTGACAGAATGATGACGACAGCAGAGCAGCCCACTCTGAGCCCACTCTTCAGAAACATGTGGGTGATGTCACGGAGGCTATATCCGTCTTTATGTACAGTGTATGCAAATATGGCAGCCCACAGATAACAATGTTTTGTTCAAAGATGAAAAACAAAGGACACATCAGACTCATTCAGCTAAAACGTCAGGAACATCAATCTTCTAATTTAACGTGTGGTCAGACAGCCAACAAGCATTTTTTCAAAAGATTTCAGATTTCTTTACATGTAGAAAAATCCTTATTTTCACTGTGAATGTTGCCATACATATCTGTGCAGTCCTGCAAATCTGATTGGCTAGGTAGATAAACATTGATTTGTACTTTGGCCGTTTGGTGATGGAGTGTTTTCATCTGATAGGGGCCACCAGGGAAGACAGGACCTCCAGGCTTACCAGGACCCCCAGGAGAGATGGTGAGTCCACAGGTGCACAGATACTGGTTGTGTGTGTGTGTGTGTGTTTGTGTATTTTGTCAATTTTATCTTACATAGATGTGCTTTTTGTGTTTGCGTTTTGTGTGTGCGTTTTGTGTGTGTGTTTTGTGTGTGTGTTTTGTCAGGGTTTCACAGGGAAGCCAGGCATGGAGGGACCTCAGGGCCCATTAGGCATGTATGTAAGTGATTTTTCAGCCGGGCAGATACAAGGAATGCACCTCCACTACCTTTTCATAGCACATACACTGTACACAGGATATACAATACATGTACAGTATAACGTATTGTTGCACAATAAGACTTGGCACTGGAAAGCACTGATTATGGAGCCTTGACAAAATTATCAAGATGTAGAACAAGCTAATAACAACTATCCAGGGCCGTCCCTCTGGTAGCTGTTGTGTGGTGCTGGATTTATGACATTAATTGATAATTCAGTTCTTCCGTCTGTTGTTCCCTCTCCCATTAGGGTATCCAGGGGAACGTGGGCATGCGTGGGCCTCCAGGTTTTATGGGAGAAAGGGTATGGTCATCTTTGTCTCACCTGTCTGCGATGTTAAAGCCTCATGACAACAGTAAAAGATGCTAAAAAGTTTATTATAAATGATATTCAGATATTTTTGCTAACATTTGCTGACAAAGTGCAGACGTTTTTCTTATATACTTGAGTTGTTAAAATCTCTATGTTTGCAAACACTGCAACATTAAATGTGACAAGAAAAGTCAGACTAATAATCTCTTATTTTCTTCTCCACCAGGGTGAGCCAGGTTTACGAGGTTTATCTGGGCCTGTCGGGAAGCCAGGACCTGCCGTAAGTGTACAGTCAATTTTAGTTTTTTTTTTATTTTCTATCCATGGACCCCTGGTAACTGTTAGGACTATATGAGAGAAGGACTGAGTATTGTTGAGAGGATTTGATTAAGACAGCGGCGATGATGGGGTCACGCCAAGGAGGGTTTGGTCTATAAACCAGTGAAGTGTGCAGCTGGTGTGCAGGGACTGCCAGTTTATGGAAGCGAACAGGACACAGTGATTGATTTTGTCGGGGGCACTGCTGGCAAAACTAATGGCAGAGTGACGTGACACGTTCAGCTGATGGAGGACAAATAACTGAGTTTCACTGTTGTCCTGCAATAGTTCCACTGTACAGTATGTGCTTGACACTGTTTGCAATTTATATCCTTACAGTAAGTATGGGTCTGGGGGGGGGGGGGGGTTGCAGGTCTAAGTCAATACTTATTTAAATGTAGTTGAAAAGTGACATTCTGTACATGTTTTGTTTACATACGACCATGGTTTCAACACTACTTCAATAACTGTATCTTATTGTGTAGCACATTTATCATGGAACCTGCTACAGGTTCAAATACTGTGCAATAGTTAGAAAAACGACCATATATTTGTTATTTACTGCCTGTTGGAACCAGGATCATTTCATATCTCCAGGAAAACCAACAGGCCTCTAACACTGGACTCATGTGAAATTAAACTCCATCAAAACGAATAAACATCCAATGAAATTCACCAAGCACTTTATTAACAACACCATACTAATACTGGGTAGTTCCTCCCTTTGTTCTCAAAACAGCCTCAATTCTTCATGGCATTGATTCCACAAGGTGTGAGAAACTTTCCTCTGCTCCATGTTGACATGACTGCATCACATCATTTCTGCAGATTTGTAAGCTGCACGTTCATGCTGCCAACCTCCTGTTCTACCACATCCCAAAGGTTTCTACTGAATTCAGGTCTGGAGACTGGGGAGGCCACTGAAGCTCTCATGTTCATGAAACCAGTTTGAGACGACTTTTTCTTTGTGACATAGAGCATTATCCTGCTGAAGGTATCCATTAGAAGATGATAAACTGTGGTCATAAGTTTATGCCTCAGCAGAAATCCAAATTCATCAGACCATTCTACACTTTTAACTTTAACTGTCCAGTTTTGGTGAACCTGTGCCCCCTGCAGCCTCAGATCTTTGTTCTTGGCTGACAGGCTGACATGGTCTTCTGCTGTTGTAGCTCATCCACCTCAAGCTTGTTGTTGATTCTGAGAAGCTTTTCTGTTCACCACAGTTGTAAAGAGTTGTAATACGAGTTACCATAGTTCTGTCAGCTCCAACTAGTCTGGTCATTTTCCTCTGACCTCTCTCATCAACAAGGTGTTTCTATATGCAGAGCTGCCGCTCACTGGATGTTTTTGTTTTTCTCACCAAACTTAGTAAAAAATGCTAGAGGCTGTTGTGAAAATCTCAGGAGATCAGCAGTTTCAGAAATACTCAAACCAGCCTGTCTGGCACCAACAATTATTGCATTGCACTTTAAGATTGGCTGATTGGATAACTGCATGACCAAACAGGTGTACAGGTGTTCCTAATAAAGTGCTCATTGAGTGTAAATGTCCATGAACACACAGCAGTAACACAAGTAAACACATACGAGCCTCTGTGCTAGCATCTACTGTATCCACAGACAGAAACAGCAGAAACTTAAATGAAGCTTTGTTTTGTTGTTGTTTCCATAATTAGACAAATTGTGTAAACTGATGTTTTCCCCTCTGAGTCTTCTGCTCTGTTTTGAAGTCTTGGGTGAGGCTGAAAGGTCAAACTTTCCTCTTGAAACTCATCAAAGTTTCTGCACCCTATAAATCAGTCCTCCTGTCTTTTGGTTGGTTAGATCTGGGAATAAGAAAGTCCCTCTTGCATGGAAGGGGTTAGTTTCAGTAATGGAAGTCAGACTGTTTTCTGAAGTTCACTTCTTCCCCACAGTCCTCCTTGCAGTGTCATTGGCCACACACTCTGCTCACTCACATGGTTGCTCACTGCTGTAGTGAAATCCATCAATGTGACATAGAGTGAAATCATACAGTACCAAGGAGGTGGATTCATCAGCTGCCGGCTTGAACACTAAATACGCTGGTAAACTGGACGCTTTCGTGTTCACTTCACTGGAAGCACTGACAGCCACACTCTAGCAAATAATGCTGTCAACAAAAGGAAGACATGTACAGCCTGAGTCAGGTTCTGTGTTTTACTGCAAAGGTTTTTTGAAATATCATGTCTATACTTTATTCTCAGAGGGAATAAAAGAAAATGTAATAAGACAGAGAGTAGACAGAGCCGGTGGGGATCAGTGTTTGCCAAAAAGTGAAAGCTTTAAACCTCTGATTTTCTCTTAACCGTGTGACAATACAGTCCTCACTGTCCTTGAGATAAAATAACTGTTCAGGATTCACAATTCATTAAAAACTTTGTTTTTGTTATTAGTTCAGGTAAGTTTTCTAACTTTCTTTGCAGGTAGCAGCCGAAGTGAGGTAATAGCAAATGCAGTCATGAAAGAGTGTTTAAAGAACAACAACAACAATTCATCAAAGGGATGAATTAGTTAAAACTCACCGATTGTTTCCTACTATCCACTGTACACACTGTAGCTCACGAAGCAACCAGCAGTAAAACTATCCCTCAGTGCAGATAAAGGCATTTGACATACTTAGCTGGAAGGTTATGTTCAGTGCATTTTTAAAGTTTAGCCCTAGAGAATAATATAGTGACTGGATTAAGGCACTTAATGCATCAGCAAACAGATAACCTCACACTACATGTTGCTAAAAGACAAGGACGCCCACTTTCCCCGTCCCCATCTGTCATACTTTATCAAACTGCAGCAATCAGGCCTCTCTGTGTTTGTTTACAAGAAAACCCCACAGGGTACATCTAATCTTAACCTGCATGTGTTACAGAGAGTACAGGTAGCCTACATATAAAGTGAATAGTGTATGGTATAAAATGTATCTGAACAGCATAAAATAATATGAATAAGTTATTTATTTTGATAAGATTCAATCCATCCCGCTCCTAAAACGTGCTCACCATGAACAAAAAGAAGCACTGCAATCATACATTCTGCCGCTGTTTGTAATTTTTATTGTGTGTCATGTTTATTATAGTGTTATTTCCCTTACCATCATTGTGGTCTTTGACCAACAATACGAACTGCTTTTACAGGTTGAGTTCATACTGCAGTTGAGAGACAAGAATACAAATTATGTCAGTTTTACACAAAAAAGATCAGATCTGCTTTATCTTATTTCCTCTCTCTCAGTGCTCAGACAGAAGTGTGAGCCATGGGTGGGATTAGCATGTTCTGACTTGCCTTGTCTGTTTTTCTTTTTCAGGGTCTGCCAGGTCCTCCTGGAGAGAAGGGACTCCGGGGACCTCAGGTGAGAGAAGCCTTTAATAAAAGAGTTTGTAAATCAAAGAGAAGCAGATATTTTGCTTCCATCACGTTTTGTTGATGGATTTAAACTGTGATGCCGGTGGTTTTCAATAATTTAAACTCACTGGTCCTGTTCAGACCAGGTATTAACACCTGTCTGTGGTGATCTGGTCCGATCACTCTGAAAATATTTCACTATTTGAAATGGCAAAACTTTGTATTATTTTTTAGCTGTGCACAGTGCGCTGATTTGCTCAACCCCTCTGTGCCTCTCGCTCTCTCTCTCCCTCTCTCTCTCTCTTACAAACACACACACAAACACATTGACACAAACGTTAATACAAACACTCGAAATGCAATTTAAAGCAAGGTGTGAATTGACGAACTTAGAGCTGACCACTTGTGATCAGATCACTGAAGACGCATGTTAAGCCAGGTCTGAACAGGGCTATTGTCCATAAGGAAATCCAGTTTGTAAAAGTAGCACAGCATAATGTAATGTACAATATCATACATGTATTTGTATGTTACCAATGTTCGCATGTACATTTTCTTTGTGTCTTTCTGATGAAGTTCCGACAAAAGCCCAGTTATCAAAAACACGCCAAAGAGCATCACAGATTTATAGATCTAAATCTGTATCATGGACAACAGTACCTTAGTTATGAACTTTTTAAGCAAACCTCAGTATGAGCTTCACACTCACTGAAGCTTCTTATTGGGATCCTGAGGGATATTTTTTTTATTTTACTGGTGGTGCTATCACGACACTAAAACAAAGGAGAAGGTGAACGTTTGGAGATATGGAGGCAGCTGACGAGAGCTTGGTGGGAGTTTACTGTTGCTGTTTTTGGGACCATTTGTCAGAAGTTGGGCCACCTACAGTTCCTTGGGGCAGAAATAGTTAGATTTGTAGGGAAACCTTCGGAACTAACAGACCATGTGTTTCACTTTTCTGTTTCTTAATCAACCAGTGTCTTAAGTGGAACTCATGTTTTTAATCACAGGGCCGTCCTGGAGATGAAGGACCCAAAGGGATACAAGGCCCAGCAGTGAGTTACAGTTCATAGTGAAGTTTGTTGGTCTGTATTTTTAGGAATGTTTTTAATAATTTGTGTTTGTATTTAAGTGAAATACATCATGAAGAGAGAGGATGTGCGCAGCAGGGTGGTGTGTCTGTAATTATCAAGCAGTAAAGTTCAAGTTTGGTGTCAAACATCACAAGCAGTTGTGCAGGTGCTGTCTGTCTGTCCAGAGGAAGAAACCTGCCAGAAGCTGCACATAAAAACTATACTATACTTCTCTCATCAACAAATCAGACTTAACATATTCATGAAGATGCCTTTGAGTAGAATTGCTGAGTCGCAGCAAAATTGGATAACGTCAGTATCAGTGGCAATCATCAATCATGAATAAGGTCAAATTTAACAGAATGGTATCATTTTTATTGTGGAAGAATTCACTCCATCATTAAACTCAGTGCACTGCTCTGAAATTGAATGAAAGAAGGTGATGTCATTGATTTTCTATCAGCGAGGTCCCTACAACACATGCTGACAATTGCTGTTCATTGATTATCACAGTCAATGAACTAATCATCGCAAAAATTAGGAAACTGTCAGCCATCTGTACTTGTTGATGTGCACCACTGATTCATAAAAACAGAACAGCATGTGTATGTATTTGTTGTGCATGTGTGCTGACTTGGATCTCTGATGCGTCTGTAGCTGATGTGAGTCACAGCTGACTGAATGTTATTAATAAACTTTACAACAATGACACGCTAAAACAACAACAGATACAAATTTGCAACGGATGACAAATGTTTCACTGGGTGATTCTTGAACTTGTTCTCAGCAGACTCCAAAATGTCTTTCAAACATTGTTACATTAAAATTGCAGATTAGATTATTGTGATATTCTTTTGACACAAAGGTTTAAATATTGCTCTAACAGCTGTTCTGTGATATTTAGGGCCCTCCAGGTGTTCCAGGTGCCGATGGGGCAATTGGAAAACCCGGACCCAGGGGAAGTATAGGGCCCCCAGGATCTCAGGGGCCACAGGGGCCAGCAGGAATCCCAGTGAGTGGGTACCTACCATCGACTGCTGTTTTTCTTTATGTCGCTTGTCATCTGGAAATAAACAACCCGCTGAAGCTAGACATCTGTCACATTCTAAAAACTAAACACATAAAAAAGTTGTTTAACAGCATGTTTGTTGGATCTCCTCAGGGCCCACAGGGTGCTGATGGGTTATTAGGAGCAGCAGGGGAAAGAGGACCTAAGGTAAACTACAGTACATATAAGAATTCTGTAATATGAGTGTTTTATTATGATATTTATGTCTGTATAAATGTATGTATTATGTCTGATACTATAATCTCCAGGGTTTACCTGGTTCACCTGGTGATGCTGGCCACACAGGACAAGATGGACAACAGGTCGGTGAAGTTTCATAATGAGGCAAAGAAAGCTATTTTTTTTTATTTATCTAACTTCAAAATCATTTATTTATTTTTTTTCTAGTGCTCCATTAAAAAGATAAATTAGAAACACCACAGAACTGGTCAAGTAAACATGTTTCTGAATTAAAATAAAGCTTGTTCATTGACCTGTGATCTATCTCCATCTAATCCTGTCCAAACAAACATCATAAGTAATAAAAAGTTTACCATTGTGTGGCCTGCAATGAGCTGCTTCTCAAACATAAGCCATGCATGTGATCGGTAACATCTTAAATCCACTCTGGATTTTACAGGCAGCTCTTCTGGAGAAGCTTCGTCTATATTTCTGTTGAATTTTGAGAGAAAAGTGACACTGACAAGAGAGAAAAGAGAGTAAATACGATGACTGTAAAGTCCCTGTCACCTTTACACAGTTAGATGCCGTAACATGATGGTTTTTGGATCAAACATCACCAGTTTTTTGCATCTACATTTACTTGTGTACTAGTACCACAGAAAACTTTTGATTGACAGTTGATGATTGTTTTGATCTCCCCAGGGTCTCCCTGGCCAAACAGGAATCGAAGGACCACCTGGACAGAAAGGAGACCAGGTCAGTGACTCCAGCTGCACCGGTCCTGAGTGTTTGCATCACTGTTTGCACACACCACAAGCAACTTAAAAAAAAAAAAACAGTTAAAGTGCATCTGTTTCATGCAACATGAAGCCAAGCAGACTTTGTTTAATGTTGAGGAACAGTCGACAGCCTCATAAAGCCAGCTGTGTACTCTCACAGAAAAACCTGTGTCAATAAGGTTGTCGTGCTTGACAGGGGGACATAGGGTCTTGCGGGAAACCTGGTCCTCCAGGGCTCCCAGGAGATAGAGGACTTGAGGGCCCAAAAGGCCTACAGGGACCACCTGGACCAGCGGGTAAAGAGGTAGGTGCAGTTACAGTTGTTACAGCTGTTTACGCAAAGATGATCTTCACTGTGAATGATTACAGATGTGGACACACATGTTGAGCTGCTGTCTCATAAATGACAGGGCAGCTTCACAGGAGGTGATTTTCCAATTCAGTGAAGAATTTATGGACCTCATCAGATCACCATCAGCTCCACCATGTTTACTTTATAACGTCACACAAACAAAGTGTGTGATGGTGATCAGATGTGTTTGTTTGTGTTTTGTTTATTGGTAGAATTAGATTGTTATCATCTTATAATGTCTAAAAGATTCCAGGTGCTCTGTCAAAGAGGTATAAGAACAGTTTGAAAAGCATTAAACCACTGTTACAGATAGTAAGCTGTGAATTTACATTTTTCTGATGATGCATTGGTGGCAGTGCTTAACTCGAGTTGCTCCTCTTGTCAGATGGTGATTATATAACAAATCATCTTATCAGATTATGTAACAAAAACCTATGCTGCTGGTTTACAATATGTACTGATTATCTTGTCGTGTTGTCAAGTGGAAAGCTTGTAGTGTGTGTTCTAAAGTGCTAATTTTTCAGTTCCTTGTTGAATGTAAAAGGCTGTCTTGAAAAACAATAAAATGTGGTGCACGCTTAAAGGGCGAACCTTGGATTAAGGATAAAAACAAACAAAAAAAAAACCCATGACAATTAAAAGCAAAAGGACCCAAACACCAAGACGTGGCAATGTACAGGAACAAAGTAGATCAAATGGAGCTTCAGTTGGCGCTAACGTACAGTGTATGCTAGCGACTGCTCACTGAAACTCTTCTTGTTGAGACGTGTCCTGGGAATAATGATATCCAGTCCTTACCAATACTTTGTATCATGAAGTGTTTATTTTTCTTGTGTCCGTAATCTGAAATGTCCCTGACTTCCAACAAGATTCGTAAACCAAGTTAAACAAAAAGCAGCCACGAAGTTGTCCAAGAACAGTCAAAAACTATTTGCCCCTTCACAAGGAGCAACACCTGTGTTTACTGCCTTGTGGCTTAAATTTTCTGCGGACAGCCTCGGCCTTACCATACACTTCCTAGTGCTCGGAGGAATATCACACAAATCAAATATATGGCTCCTACAAAGACAACTACGCATCTCTAGACTTCTGTTAACTCCTCTTCTGCAGGGCGATTTCGGGCATCCTGGTGAAGCTGGAGATCCTGGGCCCAAAGGGGAGAAGGTAAACATTACTACTACTTTACTTTGGTTTGTTGAAGGTGAAAGGATAAGTTAAAGTTCACCCTGTTCACATCTCTGATTACAAGCAGGATGATTGTGTTAGTTTGACTCTCTGGGTGATGTTTGCAGTTTCTGATCAGACTGTGGTTCCTGTCCACAGGGTGAGGTGGGACCTCCAGGTTTGTCTGGTCGAGAAGGCCCCTGGGGAGCCCTCGGAGAAAATGGAGAAAGGGGTCCAAAGGGAGAGAAGGGCCACATTGGACTAATGGTCAGCATTTTCACTCCTCACAGATGTGTGGCAATTGTGTGTTTAGTATTTTTTGCCACATTTTAATGAAATGCAGACATGTTCCAAACTTTTCCAAAATTTTGGATGTTGGAGGCTGTGTCCAACAGAGACAGTAAGGAAGTTAGAAAGACTTGAGAGACAGATCAACACTTGTGGTATTTATCCTTTAAAAGTTTTGATTGTATGATATGACTATAAGAGATGTATAATCAAGAACTATTTAATGTTTTATAGCCTTAATAGAAAGATCACAAATATGTTTTCTTCGTTGTGACATTTAATATCCCTCAAGTCCGAAAAGTCATGATAGACAACAGGAATTTTAAGAATTTATAGAATAGAAATAGAGAAATAGAGAGAAATAGAGTTCCTGTAGGCTTCTGGAGTTCCCCTATGATAAAATGCGGAGAAAAAACTGTCCAAGATGTCAGTTAATTATCAGTATAAATGGAATATGAAACTGACCAATCAGACTGATCCATAGAAACTGTTCCTGATGTCACATTCATTTTCTTGAACAGGGTGAACCAGGGTTGATGGGTGAAGTGGGACCTGTAGGTCTGGTGGGGATAAAGGTGAGTTTGTTACAGGATGTGTTGATGATGTCGATGACGTACTGCCTTCAAATTAACCTGTACTGAACAGTTCACAGCTGTGATTGACATTTATTGATCCATCTAATTTTTTCTTCCTGTCTCCACACATGTTCAAAACACATCTGTTTTTAGTTTTGTCTGTGGTGTGTTTGTGCTCATTCTAGGGAATCTCGGGCCCTCGTGGACCTCTGGGGCCAAATGGACCTCAAGGACATAAGGTAAAAAAAAAAAAGATTCCGTAACAAGCTGCTGCCATACACTCATAATGTTCTTAATTACTGTTTAATTAGGTAAATCAAAACAAAACAATGATTTGGACAAAAATTCTACCTGGTATTTTAAAATTGCTTTTATTGATATTGAACTGATGGTATTTCTGGTAACAAGAACGACTCATCATCACAATCACAATTTTTTAAATACTTGATTTAAGGTTTTCAGTTTTACAGTAATACAATATGTTGAAAAGACATACAAAATTATAAAAGAACATACAACACCAAGTGGAACAGATGGAACAAAACAAGAAGGCTGCCAGACAGTTTCCAGAATAACATCAATAGTATCTCAGAAATGTTTTCACAATATTAACAACTGATGATCAAGGTGAAGTAACATGAATAGATGAATTGGGTTTAACAATGCACCCGTATGGATGTTGGGTAAAATGACAGTTTCTTCTTTCAAATCTATCCTGCGTATTGTTACAGCCACAGTTTAACATAAATGTTTTCCATGTTGTCCAAGTTTCCATGTTATTCTGTTATTGTAACCTACTCTACATCAGTGCATATTTCAGTCTTGTGTAAAGTAAAAAAAGGAAGTATCTTAGAGTTTACCCTCACAGGAGTAACTCAACTAAACATAAAAGTGCTTGTCCTCAATAATCACCTCATTGAGAGGACCCCAGCCCTGCTAGGCACATACTGTATTTTCTAATACATCCTCTTTTTTTCTACACAAGCATCACCCTCAGTTCTTTGCTTGTCAGTCAATTACATTAGAAGAAATGTCAAAGGAGCAAAATTAAAGATTTTCATTCATCTCTCCAGGGAGATTCTGGGCTCTCAGGAATGACTGGACCTCCCGGGTCAGGAGGCCCTCAGGTAAACTCTGATTCCATTTAACATTTTATGCAACACTGTATAAAGCATGCGTGTGGAAAATCCATTTTGCTCTGTCTTTGTCTTGTTCATAGGGAATAAGTGGAGCACGTGGCATCAGAGGAGACACAGGGAGGCTGGGACCACCTGTAAGTGTCATTGAGTATCAGGAAATTATTCACTTTTTTTGATTTATTTGCCATATACTCAAATCATTATTACATCTGTTGCACTAAAGTTATTCTCACAGCTCACATTTGACTGGGTTGTAGCTAATGGAGGCAGTATTACTAAAAGCATGAGTTTCCTTTTGTTCTGTTACAGCAAACATTATGAATTAAGTATTCATTTGAGGATTACAACTTCAAGTGATTAAAAGAGAAAGTGAGATAATTACAGTGGTATTGAAGTTTTAATGGTCATTACAGTGGTGCAGTACTGCTGAATGAATTCACAAGGCATGTTGAGTTTAGACTACATCAACTGTTCTTTTCATCTGCTAACATCTGAAGCCCTGATAATGAAACAAAGTTTTCGCAGCAATGAGATAAATATAAGGAAGTGCATCGGGTACATCAAGGGTGGGTTTTAGCCTCATTAGCATCATGGCTCTAGATATGTCAATGTCAGTCTGTTGGTCGGTCCACCACTGTGGTCCAAACTGAAATGTCTCAAGAAATATTGGATGTATGACCATAAAATTTGGTGCAAACATTTTTCCATTTAGTGCCACCATTAGGCCAAAATTTCAGTTTGTTCATTACTTTTGTTCATGACCAAATACATGCAAAGCTAATTATTTTCCTCTCAGCTGTACTTTGTGTTTAGTAGTCATTAGCAATGATAGCATGCTAACATGTTGAACTAAGATGTTGAACATGGTGGACATTGTACCTGCTTAACATCAGCATGTTAGCATTGTTGCTGTGAACATGTTAGCATTTAACTCAAGGCAGAGCTGTGTCTATACAGATAACCAACAGCTGAGGAACTGCAAGTAATTTAAAAATGTTGTCTTTGCATAGTTGAAGTTTGAAGTGGTACAGTATTTGATGTCTGTTGTCTGCATTATTTTACATAAAACTGTTCAAGATTTAGTTGCTGTTGAATCAAGTCACCAAGCATCCCATCCAAAAAGTGGATTTTGATTTAATTAAATATACGTAAAATCAGTTTTTAAAGGAGCTATTGTTTAGGTTTTGCATTTAACAGCTGTTTACTTACCATCTAGAGGAAACATTGCAACTTCAGCATCAAACATAATTTTTTACCTGCCAAGAGCTGTCTCCAGTGGTGGAAAGCAACGCCAATGTTAAACTTTGCGGCTTTTATTCATATTACTTCTTTTTTTCAACTAAAGTTTGCATGCTAACCGGCTAGCGCCAGCCAGGCTGGCGAGTGTCGTAACTTTCCGTTAGGAGTCACTTTAGTGTCCAGGCTGCCCTGAAGAAGTAACTCTGCTCAGAGGTTGTGTTATAACCTCTTGTATTGTAAATGCAACGATGGCTGAGGCTCTTGGCAGGACTGGTAAGTAAACAGCTGTTAATGCTAATGCTGTAGCAATGGCAAACAAATTGCTCCTTTACGCCCAAATGAAAACAAAACAAAAAAACATAATAACTTGTCAAGGTGATTGTGTTGTATTGAAAGTGCATTCTTATGACGTTTGCATGACAGGGTCCAGTAGGACAAGTTGGACCTCAGGGAGATCAGGGAGCTAAAGGGGAACCGGGGCCACAGGGACTGAAGGGAGAGCCAGGAGCTCCAGGCCCACCAGGGGAACAGGTACCTACTGTATGACAGTTATAAGTAAACATGACAACAATATGACCTCAGTGCAGTTCTACATGAGACTGTGCCTTCTTGAAGAATACATCAATTGAAAACAATGTAGAGCTGTGTGCAAATATCCATAAATCTGCCTCAATAATATTGATTACCTGTAGGGTGAGGATGGTGTGCCAGGAATCCAAGGTCCTCCAGCTCTCCCAGGGTTTGAGGTACAACATCAGCTCTTTGTCTGATTGTCTGAATAACTGCTGAAGACTGCTTTTTTTCTTAGCTACTATAACATTGGTATTTGTGCTTCTTCCATTTCTTTTTCAGGGGCCTCCCGGAGAGATGGGACCCCAGGGTCCCCCAGGGCCCACAGGCACTCCTGTAAGTGTACAGATGTGCATAGCACAGATGATGAAATTACATTTTTGGCTTCAGCAGCTGATCTATTATACTAGTTGTTTGGTAGTGATTGATTATTGAGAATTAACCAAAACAGTGTTGTTTGTAATGTTTTTCTGAAAGTTATGTTATCAGCAAAATGAGAAAAAGCTATTATTGCTGTGCAGGGAGTGCAAGGAAGATCAGGACCTGAGGGGAAACAAGGCATGAAAGGGGAGAAGGTAAGGTGTTTCCGCTCTGATTCCAGCCATGATGCTAGGCCAAGCTAACTGGCCGATGGCTATAGCTTCATATTTATTCTAAGCGAATAAGCATATTTCCAAAACATGTTTTTAAAGGCTGCCCCTACCTCCTACATGCATTTGAAATTTAACCAAAGTACAATGAGAGGTTAGGTTAGCTTGGTACCATCCCCGGTTGGTTTGCTAACACTATGAAGAATGAAACGGAGTGCTGAACCAACCCTACACTAATCTTATAGTTTTTTTGGCCATTTATGTCAGACTATGTGAAAATCTTGAGCCTCAAACAAACTATAACTATTACAGTAGTTTTAAATTTCCCTACCAGAAAAGGGAATTTAATTGTTCACTAAAAAGTCTACATGAATGCGTTAACAGCTCAAGAAATGGTTTGTCTTTAATTACTTTTTTAAGTACTGACACTTCTTATCTAAATAATTTTCTCTCGTGTTTTGAGAAGGAAATGTTTTTCAATTTTTGTTCTATTGATTTGATTACAGATTTTGCCACACACAAATTACACTGCAGGTGCTAAACATCTCCTTTTGCATTTGGAATTTGTCCATAGTGATGCTAAAGATGCTGATGAGTTTTTGTTTTACCCCAACAGGGAGACGATGGCAGGAATGGAGCACCAGGGAAGACAGGACATGTTGGCAGGAGGGTAAGAGGTTTTGCAGGTGCAATGTAGTTTTAAGTAATGTAAGTCAGTGTAGCAGGAAATCCACAGTCGTAATGAATCCAAGAAAATAAATATTCAGTCATTGTCTCTGTTGGTAATTCTAATGCTATAACTTTTTATAACTCTGGAGAAGAGTCTTTGTTTAGTGTTGAAAACAGGAATTTTCATGTATATGCAGTGGCACATATACATGGGATAATAGAGGAATGTGGCCAGAAACAGCCATTCTGACAGTCACTGCATGAACTGATTCATACATAAGATATTAGGTTGTTTCGTGTGTCTGTTTTTGTGTGTGTGTGTGCGCGCGCGCGCGTGCGTGTGCATGCGTGCGTGTGTACATCCTCTTGCTTTTGATTGCCTCATTGAAAAACATGACAAACTCGTCCTCAGGGGAAACGAGGGAAGGCTGGAGTCAGGGGGACCAGGGGAGACAGAGGACCAAAGGTGGGGTATATGGAAATAGAACTTCAGGCTTTGTGTACACCCAGTTTAATTATGATGTATGAGCCAACAGTAGATTGTGTTTTGTCATTCAGGGCGAAAAGGGAGACATAGGACTGGGAGGACTCCCTGGGTGGCCCGGTCTCATTGTAAGTCAATTTATTTGTTCATTTAACATCAGTTCATCTGTTTTTATGTCATAGCTGAACATATCGACACATTAGCACTGAGATTGTCTGTTCAGCAATCTGTCCCGTTCAGTGATTTGGAAAGAAGACATCACAAGTAATGAATTCCACAATTAAAGAGCATTTTATCAGACAGTGAATTGATATGTACTTGATATATTTATTTATTTTTTGTCACCAAGGGAATCCCTGGGTTGCGTGGAGAGCTGGGGGATCAAGGTGAAAAGGGAAAAGAGGTAAGCAAGAATAAATAAACCTGACACAGAATCAGTGAAAGGTTTCCACTCAGGACCAAACCCAGCTGGATCCCACAGGATTCAGTTTGCTAAAACAAGGCTTGGTTAATTTAGTTTTTGCTAAAATAATAATGGATTATCTTAGATTCAGTAAAACACAGTGTTTTGTATTGCTCCCTTTTATACAGTATACTGTGCCTCTGAAAGAGACATTAGCTTCAAATAAAAACGTAGTGTACCTTTTCTCTTTAAAGGTAACTAGAAATGAAAATGAAGAAACATTTGAATTTTATTAAAGTTTCCAATAAGCACTGAGTAATTTTGTGCAATACATAACATGCATACATCAGGAAATTCAAAATAAAATTAATGAGAACCAACAAAATATATTCAAATATATTTACAGTATATATATATATATATATATACACACATATGTATATGCATAAACATGTACACATACATATATATATATACCTCCTCCACACATGCACACACATAGAATTATAAAATCAATTTTAGGTGTCATATGAGAAGCTCATTACAGGTTGAATCTTTTTCTGTCAGGGGGATATGTGAGGTTTTTGTTAAAGCAACTAAGGGCTCATAACCAATGAATGAAATAGGCGAAACCAGTGGTAAATTCTCCACTTTGCGAGAGTGACTCTGTGATAACTAAATGTGAAGTTTTAATGTTGCCTGATTGTCATAGCAACGTGCAAGGAGGGATTACAAGTGTTAATAAGCAGAAGTGAAAAATGCTGTTAAAACTGAGCTGTTGTTGTGCTTTAGCTCATAAAATGTGTTTTCCCACTGGGTTTAGTTTGGGCTCTGCAGATCAGAATAGTTTGTTTTTTTCATTATTGTGGAGATTAAACTGCACTGTCTGTGTCCTCAGGGTGAGAAAGGAGACATGGGACTGCCAGGACCACCTGGAGGTGATGGCATGAAGGTAGGAGCTCTCAAGGTGTAGTGTGTTAATAAGGAGATAAACATAATGTCTGCAGGCAATAATAATAGTTCAGGTGGTAACTTTGTCTGTGGGTGTGATCAATAAGTACCAGGTAATGTTCATTAATTCTTTCCTAATAATTACAGTCAAAAAGGAACGAATATTCCTAAATATGCTGTTAAGCAATGTATGCATGCTGTCTAAAAAGTTTTTCACATGTGTAAGAATTGTGAATAGATACTGTATGTTTATGTTTTCGATTAACCAGGTCCTTAGATTTAGAATAGCAATATTTTTGATGGATATCAATACAAGTTTGGCAATTAGAAAATTATTCTGACTTTTTTGCAGTTAAAGCATCAGTAAAATAACTTATTCATAATGTGTTTGTCATATTAAAGCAGTATATAGTAATAATGACTATGTAGAGATACTGAACATATTTCAATCATGATGTCAGCCTTATTAAATTATATACTAGTTATACGTACATCATACTGAAGAATCAGAAAAAACTTGTCCATCCCTTTGTCCATTACATAGTGATGTAAATTTGTCTTTGACATGGTTCACACAGTCTACAGACCAACAACTTGTCATATTGGTGGTGAAATGACTCCTTCATACACTCCCTTTATATTAGACGCTGAACAGTTTACTTTATAGTGAGCTGTAAATTTCAGATAATTATTGATTATTGATTGATTTAATTATTGGAATTTTTGGGGCTCACAATTCAGACACTAAAACAAAATGCAGAGGGGAATTATGGAGCATTATAGTAAATGATCTTCCCATGAGAGTGGAGTTGGATTGAGTTTTTAAAGGGGGTGTGAAGGGTCTTGTGTGATGAACGTTGTTTGGCATCTCACTGACTGGGTGAAAAGATGTTACAGTGGGGACTGGGTGGTGCCCGTTATTTAACTTGTATGGCCGATGATCAGAAAATGTTTTTATTTGTTTAAGAAAGAGAAAGTTGTACGTGATTTTTTTGGGTCTTTTATAGAGTCACTGTGCTGGGATGAGAACAGGACCATTAAACACTAAATGTTGTGAACTGTCCACATGATTTATCTACTGTTGTCCAGCACACTGCAAAAATGGTCACTTATTTATTTATAGCCATTTATTTATGGCTACTGTCATTTTGAATCTGGCAGCATCTTGCAAAACTCAAGAAGACGTTTATTAACTAAAGGAATACATTTGAATTAAATCTTTGCTTGGATGTGTATTGCTCTTATGACTATTTCTTGAATTGTCATGTGAGTTACTTACTTGACTTTGGCCTCATGTAAGAACCAGTCATACGAACAGATTTGTTCTTATGTGGCAGGTACAAGCATATCAAGAGAATTTGTGGCACTCACCAATTTTCTCGTACTGAGAATTTTTTCTTAGATACCAACAAAATTCATGATTAGTCCAGACCTGTTGTGCAAGTCATGAAGAAATAATCTGCCTTTCTTCATATGGCAAAAACATTTATTTTATCTACATGTATATATAGTTTTAAGAAATTTTACCTTTTTACAACACACACGCAACAAAAACAAATAGACTTCACAGAGTGGAACAAAATAAAACAGAGAACCTGCCAGCTCATAGAAGAACTGCTCATATGCATGTCAGCCTGTACAATAATTGAAATCTCCGCAAGTAGATTGAGAGTCAGAGTCCATGGATCCAATACCAAGTGAGGATGAGGAAGAGGTCCATGGCACAGGCCAGAAAGCCAAAATGCTGGCGGATCAGAGCCCAGAGCAGTACAGTACAGTTCAATGTGATTATTTCCCAGGTCGCTCCTTCGTAATATGCTCAATAAAGGGTTGGCACTTGACATAGTATACTAGATTTCTTCCAGGTATAGACAGGAAACCATGTCGTTTTGTTATTTTTAAAGCAAGGAGGGGAAACTGATTTCCACTCTTTTAGTCTAAGCCTTTTTGCTATGACCTTACTGAGCCTGAGGGCTTGTTGTGATGCAGGAGGAAGAGTCAATGGAGTAGTTGGAGTAACCAAATATCACCAACAGACAATCAGGGATTAACTGTCTGCTGTATATGTCTCTGTGCAATTGAAAAATGTCATCCTAAAAACTCTTGAGCTTGGGACATGACCAGAAAAGATGGCCGCATCCCGTCACTTGACTTACATTTATCACAGATTGCAGAGACAGATGGAAAGTTCTGGTGATGGATGACTTTAAACTGAAAAAGCTGAAGTCCAGCATTGATAGAACATGCTTTGATCCCATCCAACCCTTTCACCCATAACTCATCCAAAATCTCCTCATCAGTATCCTTAATCCATACGTCTTTAATGTGGAGAGGAAGGTTGCTCGAGAAAAAAAGTCCAATAAACTGAGATTAAATGTTTGGAGGTAGGGATTCTAGTCGTAAGGTCAAAGAAGTTGTGTTCTTTGGGCATCATATCAATGTAAAGTATAGTGTATAGTACCCAAACAGCTTGGGTCTGTGTATTTTGGTTGAAGCAGTTTGGAGAGCGTGGAGAAAGGACAAAAAGACAGAAAACTCACATCCACACAAGCGCCGGGGCTTCCACAATACTCGTCGTTTATTAACTTGCTACACTTCAACCATACCATGCCTGGTTGGACGACTCTATCTTATCATACATGAACAAAACAGAAATCACGTGTACTCTAAACGTTACTCTTGAGTTGAGGTGCAAAAAGAAATAAGGAACTCATTAACAGGCATCCACTCTTATCAAGGTGCGCTGCTCAACTAACTAAAGGAAAATAACAGCGCAGTCTGATGATGCTGCTCCTCTCGTATCTAGGCAACACAGCATGTCTTGAAGGCACATTTCACAATTTCATCTGTTACAACTGCCAATAGCGAGCAGGAGGGACGTCAACAATTGTTACTGTAGATATCCTTGATGGTAGACCGACCCTTATCAGACCAATGTGAAAAAACAACTGCCATCAAGCCTGTTTTAAAAGAGGGGTTCTGATAAATAGGAGCATAAATGGACAATTCTGAGAGACCAGACAAAGGGCATAACGATCTATTGTCTTAAAGAAAGAGGACATAAGAAAAATTGGTGTGTTTTAAAAAAGATGAATAAATTTAGGGAGTAAGTAATGAAGTAAGAAGAGGAAAGTGCTTGCATTGTGTCATTCTTGCTGTGATGTTTTTTTTTTTTCAGGGAATTCGTGGTCCTGATGGGTTGCCAGGTCCAGTGGGCCTAAAGGGAGAGCAGGTACACAGTATAAACTTTGTCAAGTTAGTTTTGTATTTAGAAGCTTGACTTTTTGACGAGGTGTAAAAATGTTTCGATGATCTCCACTTCTCTTTCTCTCTTTCCAAAGGGGAGTATTGGTTTTCCAGGGTCGAGGGGTACACCAGGGATGCCAGGACTGCCCGTACGTTTCCAATTTACTTTGTAAAACACGTTTGCAAATTTGTGCAGCACGTTTTGTTTATTTAACATTATTATTTTAGCCACCTGCCATATCCCTCTTTTCCTTTGTTTGTAACCAGTATTTTGCTTTTCAGTTTGGTTCCATACTCTTGTTACTTTCTTTAATGGAAAGAACTTTGCCGCTGTGAAAATCCTTTTGGATACACAAAGTTTATTTAGGCAATACTTTTTTACTTATTTCTTTCTTTCTCCGGGATATTCAATATTTTAGATTCAAGCAGATCATCTGTCACTCATACTTTTCTTCCAGATCGTGTCTGAAAAATGGAGATAGCAGGGTAGTGGAACGTGTGATGGAAATGTTATTGTTTTATAATAAACCCAGTCATTCCTGTAAAGTAGTAACTGCTATCTATCAGCCAAATAATCAGCTGCCAGTCTGTTGAGTCTTTCACAGTTCAGCAGCAAATTATGACTATGTTCAACCCACTGTGTCCTGGGGGAAAAAATCCATTGACTTGGGTTATTAAATGTGTGAAGCCGTGGCTGATGGGTTCGTAATGCAGTAGATAAAAGGACTCGGAAGCTCTTTGTTGATAAATGCATGTCACGGTGAAAAATCATGCTAATGCCCTTTTCTTCTCCTGTTCTCTCCTCTGTTGCAGGGTTTGTTTGGATTAAAGGTATGAAATCCTGAACTCTAGCTCTCTTGTCCTTACACTTCTGTTCAACTCACTGTTATCTGGTTCATGTTGATAGCACATATATTTATGAAGCTGTCACACTGTGGAGTCGGTGTTAGTATGTAATGGGATTGTGCCGGAGTCTTTATTTTCATATCAGTTTATTTTATGGTGTGGCATCGCCATGCAGGACAGTGCAGGATCGTATGCTCATCTCATATTCTCCTCCCTGCAGGGTTTGAAAGGATACCAAGGTTTGCCCGGTCTGCCTGGCAGGAGGGGCCTCCCGGTGAGCTTACACCAGAGTTAGACAACACAGGATAAAACACTTGAAAAATCATATTCTCTTATTACTTACAATACACTAGACACAGTACATTCAGAATGTATACATTATTCTAAGATATCTGCAAATGCCTAGAGATGATTCAGTTAAATATGAGATTAGCACAGTGATCATGCCTCTTATGTGTCTGACAGGTTGCTTAGATTATAACTTGACTGGCTTTTAGCCAATATTAGCTTAATGCAGCGGAAATAAGCAAAAACAAAAAAGAAAAGGTTGTTTGTCTATCACTTGGGCCATTGTTTTATTATTACATGCACTAATATATAGCTGAACACTACATTACTTGGTTTGCAAAAACTGTCAAAGTATGAATGTTTTCTTAAACTCAATGCCTGATCACTCACTTGCTTTATGAATTTAAGATTTTTAAGACAAAATAAAATCACTAAATTAATAAATGTTTTTTTCAGTTTACAGCTCTTTTCCTTAACAACCAGATGAAATACAGTTTTCTATAATGGATAATATTTTTCTAAATTGGAATCTATATTAGTACATACAGTATTTTTAATATATTTCTCATTTGGTGGTGTTGTCACTTGTGAATCAACCTTGTGTTTTAGGGTCCACCTGGCGTTCCTGGACCTCCAGGAGAGTCGCTGAACATGACTTTGACTCAGCTCAAGGCAAGTTATTCATATCTTTAGTGTCCAATTAAAATATTTTGGTTAATGTGGGATTACAATTACAAAAGCATTTATCATAAGAGCATATGCAGTATGTCATATTACAAGACTTACATTGTTATGTTACACTGAATATTACACAGTTTTAACTAAAAACATCAGGAATATGTAAAACATTCTCTTTAGAGTATATATAAATCTTTTGTGTATTGGTGTTTGCCATTTAAGTCAAAAACACAGACATTTTCTCCTAAAACATGAAATTAACTGTGTGTTGGGTAATTGTCCTTCCATGTCCAGGACCTGATGTACGTGTCCGATAAGCCCAACTATCCCCTGATCCAGACTCTGCTGGATTCTCTGCAGCAGGAGCTTCGGCTGCTGGTGGATCCTCCGGATGGCAGCAAGGAGTATCCTGCCACCACCTGTCTGGAGCTCTGGCTCTGTCACCCTGAATACAGCAGTGGTCAGTCACAGACACTAATCCACACTTAAAATTTCTATTTTGGAAATCACTGAGTTAGTGTAGTTGAAGTTCTGTTTCTCTGTGTTGTTTGTGTGCATCATCGTAACACGCTGTTACTGTCGTAAGTGTGTCATTATTATGATTCTCATCACATCACATCGGTGGACTAGTTAGAGCAGCAGAAATAAATGTTTTCACACTGCAATTTTTCACACTTTACATCTTTAATCTTTCTTTAGTAGAGTCCAGTACATTGGAGTGGATGCTCAGGTCTTCCTGTCATTGTGAAGTACAGTACTTTGACGCATATGCATATGTCACTGAGCTCTCACTGACCTTTCTCTGCAGGAATGTATTACATTGACCCCAACCAGGGCAGCCCGGCTGATGCTCTGCTGGCCTACTGCAGCTTCTCTTCCACATCAAAACAGACCTGCCTCCATCCTCGAGACTCTCAGGTATAAAGACATCGCCGGATGAAGGTTGCAGGAAATTGCACCTCTGGATCAATGACATGCCCGCTAATTTCACACAGCTTTGTTGTACGACCTGAATCTCATCTTGATGAATTAGCAGTCTGCCCACACTTTCAAAGTATTGACTAACACATCTGCATTGATGACTTGAATTCTGTTTTATTTTTTGGTAGTTTGGCCAGCATTCCTACTGTAACAATATTTTATTCACTCACTTCATTGCTGGGATCTGCCACACACACACACACACACACACACACACACACACACACACACACACACACACACACACGAGCACACACTCTTCCACCCTACAGCTGTCAGGACTCACTATCAAATTTACATAAACAAAGTTTTTTAGCCCTCAAACTGTATGGGACAAAACACAGTGATTACAAATCAGGACAGGATGAGATGCCGTAAACAAGACCAAAGGTACTGTAAAATTAATTATTAAATAAAATAAATTATTATAGAACAAGAAAACTGGACTCACAAAAGTATATTAACTGTCTATTTACATTGTGCTTTATTTTCATACCAAGAAGAAACAAAGAAAGCATCGAAGAACATTTATTCACATTAAAGAACAAGCAGCAACTCAGTATTAAATCTTGTAAACATACCGTACATGGAGTCCATAGGAGTAGAAGTAAATAGAGTATAACATCCATAGTTAGTGAAACAGTACATTAGCAATTACTTAGATTGTTGTATGAATGCTGGCAACATACTGGCTAGCTTGATTAGGGTTGCAAAAAATGTGCAAATGAATGTTGAACTGAAACTAAATGCTGGAGGCTGGATACATGTTTTAAAAAAAGAAAAAAATAAAGCAATGAAACTTATTACTAGACCAAGTAATACTGTATTAAAGGCAGGAACAAAGGTGGAATGTACATATAATACACACAAACAATTACTAAAGGTCTAAATTATGACCTTTACTGTTCACCTTAGTTTTAAGTTTTAAGGTGACTATTACTACTAATTGACTATTTGCTGCATTACTCTTTAAAAATTCTTTGAAAACAGACAGCATTCAACAAAGTAAGCTTTGTGTATGAAAAGCATTGCCTCCCTGTGGGAAGGAGGAGAGCAATGCATGGAATGGAAAAAAATTCAGTTTGAAAGGGTATTCAAAGTCATTTGAAGGGCATCAGGATGATCAGTATGTTATTATTCTCATTATTATTGTCATTTTCTGTACTGCAGTCTGTATGAAAACACAAAACACACATTCACCTGTCAACCTTTCCACTCCAATGCAGTCAATACTACAGAAAACATCGACTCACTCAAGCAAAGATAATATGAATTGTTCATGCGTAGTGCGAAGCGGATGCATCTTTTACTAATGCAGCCAATTTACTTCAGATTCATGCTTTAGCTGCATGCTAATCCAGAGTTCATCAGCTGCTGTCTGAGCATCACTGATGTTCACAAATCACTTACGTGAGCGCAGGACTTGCATTCAGATTTGAAAATGTGTGTCCTTTTTCCCTCTGCTCGCAGCTGCCCATAAAAGCTTGGATGGAAGAATTTTTGGAGGAAGGATCCTTTGAGTGGCTCAGCAGGCTGGAGCAGGGGTTTCAGGTGGGTCAGTCCCTCTGGATACAACTACCAAAATAAACATTCATTAAAACTGTCTTCTGTGATGTTACTGGACATTTGGGGGGAAGTAGAAATCCACAACAAACAGAAAAACACGGACACAAACATATATGGCCAGTGTGTTAGCAAGGATTCACACATCCAGCAGGAGTAGACCTCATTAGTGTCATTTGTCTTTGGTGTTTGTGTCCACCTGATGAAATTATGATTCTCTCCTTTCTGCTCTGGTTTTGTCTCCACCAACTTCTGAGAAAAAAATCAGGCTTTTTGGCTGCTACATGCTCCACTTTGTAACTTTTTCATCACTGTAGGAAATACATCAGTAATTTTCTACATTAATGTTTCTAGTATTGTTTTTCTGTCATTCATATAATGTCATTTTGTTCATTTTCCATTCAATTAGTCTTTGTTTTTACCTGTTAATATTGATTGTTAACATTATTGATCTGTAACCATGAACCATCCTTGATAGTATATTACTATTACTATTACTATTATTCTTCTCCTCAGTTTTACTATCCAGGTGCTAATGTGGTCCAGATGCGTTTTCTGAGGTTACACAGTAGCACTGCCGTCCAGAAGGTGACCTTCTCCTGCCATCCAGGACACAGACTGGGCCAGACAGACAGAGACATCAAGTTCCTCACTGACACAAGGAAGCAGAGTTACCTTGGGGAACTTAAAGACTGTGTGGTAAAAAAAAAAAATCTCTAAACTTCCTTTTGTTGCCCTACTCTTCAAAGCCTTGAGGACGCACTAGTCATGCAACTGATATAAAATCTCTTTTACATGACAAGAGGAGTATTGATCATGTATTAACTGACAGCCATGAGCCTCTTCCTCTGACTCGCTCAGAAACTATCTGGGTCACAGAAGCTTTTGACAGAACCTCTCCACGTTAAGATATGTTGTGGAGAATATTTCAACTAAAAAATATCATAAATAAGTTACATAGTATAGCTTTAAGTCAAAATATATAATGATATGTCAGATAGGAAAGGAAACAAAGTTACTGCAAAGACATTATTAGAACAGTTTGTTATAATTGTTATTAGCTTGTTATTGTTAGCAGTAGTTGTGTTAGTTGCTACTATGAAAATTGGATTGAGGAACTTTAAAGGAGGGCACTGCAATACTTGCCACATTCACACATTCATACATCACAGCCATACACTGATGGAACCGCCATCAGGGGCAGTTTGGGGTTCAGTATCTTGTCCAAGGACACTTCGACACACGGACTGGAAGAGTCGGGGATCGAACCACTGACCTTCTGATTAGTGAATGACCCGCTCTTCCTCCTGAGCCACTGCCGCCCCAGACATCATATTTAAGGAAAGTTAGTCCTGGATGTATCTTTTGGCATTCCTGGAAATATACGAGAAGAGTTATGTTATAAATAGAGGAGTGAAGGTGTCATCTTAGGTATTTTTGATGTTTTCTAACATTATATAGACTAAACAATGAATAAACAATCAACAGCTCATGGAAATAATCATTAGTTCTAACCCTAATTGATAGAAAATATAGGATAAAATATGCTGAACTATTACCGTCACGTAAAAACCTGGTAATGATTCAAAGCAGTTACATGTAAAACATGTATTCTGTTTCCTGTGTGTCAGCCTGGAGAGGAGACGGTTTCTGGACCTCGAGAGTCTGTGTTCGAGTTTGAGGACCTCCAGCTGCTTCCTCTGAGAGACTTGGCACTAATGGGAGGTGGAAACGTCACATACCAGTTTGGCTTCACTGTCGGACCTGTGTGTTTCAGCTAGAGGTGCTTGAAAGCTGTGCCGTCCCAGAGGACTCAACAGTCCAGGATACAAACCTTTGTTCAAAACATGGACACTAAGAGGACACCTGGAACACATCATCCAATTTCTGAGGACGTCACTTGCTTTTCCTGTTGTATTTGGGGATTTCATCTCTCAAGTTGAGTGACTCCATATTAATGAATTTGAGAGGGCACAGGGGCCCCCAGCCTTTTCTTTCACGGAGAAGTCAATTTTGTTTACAGAGACATTTATCTTGTATTGAATAATTTAAAAATGTATGTTTTTTATCCTTTTATATACAATGTTTTTTTTTATGTTTGATTTTTGTTATGTATTCAGGGCCTCTATTATAGTCTGCCCATTGTGTTTATAAAAGTCAGACTGTCCCAGCTGACCTCTTAACAATGTGTTCTGGATGTGGACGCAGCTACTGTCGTCCAATTGGCCGTATGTGACCAGGCCAGTAAATTCTCTCACTGTACATCCCCTACTTCAGTACTGCAAGTGAACTCAGAGGTGTCACTCTTCTCAAGGTGTTGATCCAGTTTTATTTCAAAGACCAACATTTATTTAATTCCAAATACAATAAAAGGGACCAGTCATGTTATCTTAGATACTTGATGCTGTCTCTTGTCAAGAGCAAGACCAAATTTCCTCATTTTGTTAAAATACGAAACAGCGTTTACTGTTTTTAGTTTCATGTTTTTTCACATCTCAGGTATAACACTTTCATGGGCACTGAAGCTGTTGCTACAGTATGTTAGTCAGCTTTGTAGTTTAGCTTTAAAATAAGACTTAAAGGAGCTGTTTGTAAGTTTTGCTATTACTACATAGCCAACGTTAGCATTTACTTACCAGTCTAGAAGAAACGTTGCAAGTTTCAAACTTCATTCCTTTACTCACTAAGAGTCTCCAGCAGTGGAAAGCAACTCTCTTTCTCTTTTCTTCTACTGACGTTAGCATGCCAACCAGCTAGCCCCAGTCTGGCCAGACTGTCTCATCACTTCCCGATAGTGAGTCACTGTAGCGTCCAGCCTGCCTTGAAGAAGTAGCGTTGCTCAGAGGACGTATTATAACCTCTTATCTTGTAAACACAATGTTGGCTGAAGCTCTTGGCAACACTGGTAGTAAACGGCTCTTTATACAAATAGCAACTTTAACATGTGTTAAGACTAGAAATGTTAAAGGATAAATCCATGAGAAGACCAAAACCAACAACAAACTGATTCACCATCAAGTCTAGTTTGTGTAGACAAAGTCTGATATATCTTATTCCTCTGTACCATAGAACTATTAAAAAACACAGCAGTGACCTACACTGTTGCACTGAGTGACACGTTCCTTCATTACAATAATGATACACAACAGTTTATTTTGACTCTTTGTCCCACACACACTGTCCTGGTACTGGAAATAGTCACCAAGTGTGTATTAATGTGCTGCTGAAAGCCATCCCCAGCAAAAACACTACTTAGTTCTGTTTGCTAAAACTACAGTGCGCAGTTGTTTAAGGACATCACTGAGACCATTACAAATGAAACTATACAATTTTAGCTGTTTTTAAATATTTAAATTTTCAGAAGGAAGAAATGGGCTTGGGAAACAGTGCCCCTGGCAGGGTAGGGAGGTCAGAAGGTATTCAGAGATGGAAAAGCACATTGTTGGTTTTGGTCTTTTCATGGGATTTGTTGACAATAGAAAAACAATTCAACGCCAGCCTTATCCTGTCAAGTGGTGAACTCCTGCACATTGTTAATATTGTTAAAGTTTCAGTCATTTGTCATCATTAGGCTTTAAACAACATTGCAATAAGCGTCATCTTTGTACAATAGCCACAGGCTGCATCACCCAATCACAAACAAGGTAAAATGACAGGAACACCTGAGATGATTAGACACTCAACAAGATCAATGGGCACACCTCATTGGTAGAAGAAATCAAACCTGGATTAAAAGGTATTAAAAGTGTAGCTTTGCAACAGGTGTACATTACATTATTTACTATTTTAACAATAGAAATGTTAGATTCAAGTGTGCTAAGGAGATTATCTTTTTTTTGTTAGCCTCATGTAAACCAATACACATATATCCTCACAGAAAAATACTGTAATTTCTTTCACTGTACTGTAAAGATTATGCATCAGTTCAGCAAGTGCAAGAGTAGTAGCCCAACCCTGCAGAGCTTCTTTGGCCCCTAGTGGAAAAACAAGTGCCTATTACCACCCACTTAGCATCGAGTAATTGCTGTCGGTCTGAATTTCTGCTTCATTCAATCTGAGAAGTGCTTGGGTCCAGAGAAAAGAAGCAATTCTTGTAGCTTCTCAGCAGAATCACGATTTGGTCCTGGAGCAATGGTCAGCAGTGACTGATGAGTAGTACGGTGTACAGTCTGCAGGGAGCAGAGGATACAGTTGAGTAAGATCTCAGGGAGTTTGTGGTGAGAGCGTAGTCCACTAGCCTGGCCAAAACAGCAGCTCTGAAGCTGGGAAAACACCAAAGCTTCATTTTCTTGCTTTTTACTAAATTGCCTCCAAGGTTCCACAAGGTTGAGGCATGCTACAGCTATCAAACAGAAATGTACTTAGCCTTCATGTCAGCTTAATGTCAATTAGATTCAAGTTTAGCCACAGGTCTGCAGATTCTGGCCAAGGGGTTATTTTTTAAATGTTTATTATTTGTATTTAGATTTGTCATATCATCAATCCACATGATTGCCTTAGCTGGCTGAGACTGATCATTGTAACTTTACTTGTTTTGTACAAATTGTCATTTTTAAAAAATATGAAATGACATGCTGGACATCTGTCTTGTTTGATCCCTGCATCAGCTCATTCAAAGAATTGTGTCAGCTGAATAAAAAAAAACATAACCAAATGTCGACTCTTGCTTTTGGTAATTCGAAAAAAATACATCTTGGAATGATGATGGCACTGCATAAAGAGTCAAATGTCTGTACGAAACTTCATGGCAATCCATACTATAGAAAAGCCACATGGCTACAAGGTGATATTACCCAAGAATTTGTTTTTTCTTTTAATGTCTGAAGCAATATTTTGTAAGCTAAGTTGTGTCAGACTGATAGAACTGTTCAGCTGCAGGCTCATCCACTGCTGAACAGAAAGCACAAATTTCTTGGGATTTTTATATTTTCACATCTAGGAAGAATTTTCAAGCTACTTTTGTATGTCAGATAATAAATAACATACATTTATACTAAAATGAATTCATAGCAGCAGGTCCTGAGGTATTATATAGGTGCTTATCCAATATATGGGTTACCACATATATGACAAAAGGAAAGGGTTACACCTAACAAGTTTGTTATCTCAAGATATTTCCACTGTGTGTTGCTCTTGGATTTCCATCTAGCTGCCATCTCTTTGAACTGGGTGACAGACCATTCATCTGTTGCAGAACCTGCAATTACAACACAAGCCATTTGTCAGGCTCTGCTTCGAGTTTAGCTTAAAAAAGCAAAGGTTTTAAGAAAAGAAAAAAGAAAAAACATTTAATATAATGATAAAAGTAATTTAAATTATGGAGAACTAGAGTGGCACTTAGTAGGGAGCTTGCTTCCGCCAAGGCCAGACAATCCTAGACAAGATTAGATTATTATCTGGATCTGAACCAAATTGAAGAAAGTCATAGATCTCAACACCATTAATCCGTCTCATTTTTACATCAAGTCCTATCTTACAATGTTAAGGAAATTGATTATAAAAAAGTCTTTGATCCACCCATTTAACCAACCACCAACATTTCATAGGTTGTTCCCTGACCTATGCCCCATTCCTCCAGAAAATTTGGTGGAATCAGTCAAGTACTTTTTGCGTAATCCTGCTGACAAAAAACAGACATGGGTGAAAACATCCCCCTCCTTGGCAGAGGTAATAATGTGAGGAACCATACTGGTAACTGCCAACTAGTGGAGGTAAACTCAGCTACACTTATGCAGCGGTACAACTATCGGTCAAGAGACAGGATCTTACATTGGTTCTTGTAGCTGATTCAACTGCCTCCGCCTATGCCTGTGGCTGCAGAGAACATAGCACAGTTGGCTGCCCAGACACAGCTGTACCCAAAGCCTCCAGCTGCAGGACTTATTTTTGTCGACTTTCATTTAATTTCTCTTCAATAGTTCCCAGGACTGCACCATCCTCCACACATTTGTGCTTGCTCTCTCCAAGACCCAAACTACCTCCTCTGCGCCAACTTGCTTCACGTTTGTGAATAGATTTCAGGGCGTCTGTATTGATCAGTCATCTGTTTTGGACCAGTAGCACTAATAGAGATAGTAGCAGCAGCACAGTTAATTGTAGCAGTGCCTGTAACCTTTGCAGTGGTATCGTTACAATAAGAGTCGTGTTAGCAGTAGCATTAACAGTACAGTAAGTCGCAGTACAAGGGTGTAAGAGTTGGTGAAGCTAGCCTTCAAATGTAATTAAAATGAAAAAAACTAATACATGTAATTAATTCATTCTTCGTTGTTTTGCCATTGCCTCAAATTAAATAATTTCAGTTAACTGCCAGTGTAATCTGGACTTTTTTAGTCAGTTGAACATGCAGAAATGTAAACTATGTATATGTCTACAGGCAACCATGAAATTCAGCTATATGGAGTGGTTTCCTATTCCAAATGAATGAAGAATGGATATTTACTATATGTGTTTTTGAATTAAAAACACATATAGAAAACACATATAGACATGATATACATCACCTGCAGCACCAAAAAGTTCAGGCTGAAGTTTTATGTTTAGGGGTTGTAAAGGGTTAACTCTCAAACCAGTCAGAACACATGCATACGTCACGTGACGCACAGCGTCATCTCTCGCCAGCTTTTACATTTCCGCATTTGTCTGTGGTTTCCCACACGCTAACTATAGCCATGTTTATCCCAGTTTAGTTCGTTTGACGTTTCATGAAACAGGAGTTCATTTGCGTGACAGTGGGACGGGCTGCTGTGTTACATGTTGGTCTTTCTGTCAGCTGAACAGTGTCACTTTCCATTCAGAAACAAGGCGAGGGAAGCGAGCTAAGCCCCTCGCAGCTAGCTAACAGCTGCTTAGCTTTCAGGAGAGTAACGTCGCTGAGAGGCAGCCAACCAGGCACAAAGGTGAGGGGGAGGCAGCTGAATGTATGATATCTTTGTGATTTTGCCGGTGTGTTTACACAGCATGTCAGTAATGTGTGGAAAACGGGGTGAAAGCTACAGATTAGCCCAATTAGCTTATATAGCTTTCTTGCTGCAAATGACTAGTAGTCGGTTTAATTTTTTGCGTACATTCTTAAAATACCCTTTTAAAGATGTCAGCTGTCGTAAGAAGACTATTGAAGTAGCGTGCACGATTTACAAAGCAACCTATGTTATTGCCTTGTCAGAATTATGCTCCCTATAGCGTTCCTCTTTTTACTTTTAATCACTGATAAAGAGACACAGAGACCCTGTGAACACTTAAAGGAACATCACTAAACCCTGTGCGCCGATAACAATCAAAGGGCGTTCTAAGGTTTTACAGCCGCTTCCCAAAATATCACTCAAGAGTTAAGAGCTTGTTATCATCAGCTGTCCATGGTGCTGAAGAGGGTGGCGATGCATACATTTTAAAGTGAAACTGAGAGAGACCAAAAAAAAAAAACAGTCGTTGAGTATAAAAAGCCTAATGCACAATCAACAATCATGCTTTATTTTATATGACTTGTGTGTGTAAAGGAGGGTGTGTATTTTGATCAGTGCACATGCTGCTAGTTGTACTAGTTGTATTACTCTCATAGCTCAAGTAAAACTTCAGTGAGAAGTCTTAGTTTCCTCTCCAGAAATTTTTAACAATTCATGCAGGCTTTAGCAAATTAAAATTGCAGCAGCTGGAAATTGTCTATCAATGAAGAAAAGTCCTTACAGACGCGAGAACAAAACAGTTAACAAAACATCAGGAAAACTGACATGTCAGACAGATGAATTGAAAATAGTATTGAAGGTATTTGGCAGGTAATTGCTGCACATGGTGTCTGGGCATATGTAAATCAATTAAAGTTTGCAATAAACATGGCTGGTTTGTGGTAAAATCATGAATTTCAATCTTCTAACTTGACTTCTAACATGATGGCAGGTTCAAGAAAACTGGTACATCCCCTTTGTAAAAACCTAAACGTTCAGTCAGTTAAATAACCATATTCCAATAACCCTAATGTGGCTCAAAAAAACCATCCTATAATCCTACACTTTTAAGCAAAATGTAGCCTAGTTTTACTTTAGTTATCCTGATGTCTTTGTATCTGGTCCTCCACACAGCCATAGTCCAAGAACTTGAAAGCTGTACATTTATGACGCTATGAAACAGACAAAAGTAGCAAATTCTCACATTTGCAAAAGTGGAACTATTAGTGTGTTGCATTTCTACTATTTAAATCACTAATATGATTGATTGATTATAAAGATAGTCAGTTCATTTTATGTTGATTTTTTTTTTTTCCACCAGTCCTTTCAGCACAATATTGGGATCGACCCTAATTTCACCTTTCATGTTTTACATTACCCTTGCTGTAGTAATCTTAGTTAGTCTAATTGTGGTTTTCACTTTTCTGAGTGCAGCTTCTATGAGCTACGACTGTCTGCCCCGATCAGAGGATGTATCCGCCTTCCAGAAAGGACTTCATCTCTCTGACACTCAGTGATCCGCACAGCCACTCCTACAACAACGGCAAGCACCGCAGACAGTCCTGCTGGAGGGTGAGTGGTCCTGTAGTACAGTGTTTTAGATCATTGCTCTAGACAGAGCTGAGTTTTACCACTTTGACACACAAACCCCTATGTTTGATGCAAGGTCATGAGCTTGTGTTTGACCAGATTTCACCAGAAATGCTGTCACAGGTTGTTATAGTCACACAAGGCCCTTATCTGCATCTGAGGTCCATACACCTCTCAATCACAGAGTTATGGTTTATTGTAGGACGTTAATTGAGAAAATGTTCAATGATAAAAAGACCAGATACTTTAAATGCTGGAGAAATTAAATTCATCATATTGATGTAGTAATCCTGTAAATCAAATATTTCCATGAAGCAGTCCTGCTCATTGATTTGCAACATTGTCCATCATGGCCTAGTATGATACAGCCAGAGGTATTGAAGGGATAACTGCACTTGATATAAACAGCATTAAAAAAATCTAATTTCTTGTATTTTCACATGGCCCAGCCCTAGTTGATGGGTTTCTCAGTTGTGGCTGATTGTGAAGACTACAGAAAGGCTTCAGCTGCTGGTATCAACCTGCCTGGTTATGTTTCTGATGACTTCACTGAGATAGATGATCTCTGTCTTTATGAAATGTATCTGCCTTTGTGACAAATCGATGCCTGGGTTTCAGTCTTCCTTTCTTACGTTTCTTTTGTTGTAGAGCAGCCTGAACTTTCAAACTCCTCAGATAAAAGCCTCCCCTGAGCACATTGTGTCTGTTCACAACAGGAAGATAAAACGAATTCTTTGCATCTCGTCGTCTTTCTTATACCTCCCTTTTCACATTTTCTTTAATCTTGTTTTCTTTATTTTCAATGTCTTTCAACTCTCTCACCTCATTTTGCCCTCTGACTATGAGCGACCTCGTCTTCATTCTTGGTTTTCATACTGAGGTATATTATGTTACAGTTACCATATCACATCTCATACTTTTGTTTGCTATTCCTTCTGCGGGGGGTTTGAAACGCAGAGGCTTCGTTAACAGGTTTCCCCTTTCATCCTTGTTCAACTGGTCTTACAGCCTCGCTCTCAACGAGACTACCTTGTTTGTTCACTGAAATTTTCTGTGTAATCCATTCAGTTTTATCAGTTCAGTGGTCTTAGATGGAAATACTAAAAGATTAGAATTTCACCAATTAATGAGCTCTGTGTGTTCACAGCTATTAGTGTTGTGTTCAACACACACCAGTCATGTCATTTACCGTCTTGCATTTGATGCATATCATCTGACAGCAGTAGGCCAAGTAAATGTCAGGCAACAGTAGCTGGGACGTTCTAATCTCTGGAGCATTTGCGATGAAAATTGCAGATTTTCTGGAGAGTCAAAAATCTGTTGCTATTGAGAAAAACGGACAGTGGTGTATCCTGATGGACAACAGCCTGCAGTGATGCATATCAAGACACCACAGGTATGTGGGGCTGCACAGAAAGCAGTGGGCGTTTTGACATGCAGAAGATGCTGGTGTGCATTCCCTTTAGTTTTACAATATATGGCCTAAAACATGTTGTTTTCCCCCCAACAAATCTGCTTTATTTTAAACACAGTTGGACCATCTGTCACTTTCAAATCAGTGTCCACATTTATTTAAAAAAAAAACAGAAGGTTATGATTAAAAATAAGCTGTAATGTTTTCAACTTTCTTCCTTTATTTTACACCTTTGCATCCTTTTTGCAATCCTAGAACTAGTATAAAACATGAGGTATTATTTTGTTTTTATTGGTAATATTTTACTTTCAAAAACATCTGCAGATACCCTGATTATTAGGCAAAGCGCTTCTTTAATCATCAACAATCATCTTTTCATCAAAAACCATAAAACCATCTTCTCGTAAAAAACAAAAACAGCATGGTCAGCTCTCATCAAGGGAATTCATTTTGTATGAATTGAAAAGGCAAACCACTGCTCTCATTGACTGATCTATAACTTTTTATTTGGGAAGTATATCAACAGACATTTCTTCTATAAATCCAGTTTTATAGCAGAGACTGGATCTGGCTCTCCCCTGGACATGTGGTCAAATTTGATGAGTGTTTATGGTTCCTGAGAGAACCTCTGTCTGCAAATCATGTTGCTTTGAGTGGCTTGTTGGCTCAACATTCGCTCCACACACAATGAAAGGGGCTTCACTTGCCACTTGCTTACTAGTCACACTGGTTTTCTTGGGACACACGTCGGGTGTAAGCGCTGAAACTTTCATTGGTATGTGTGTGTGAGTGTGAGTGATTCTGTATTTCAACAGGCAGCCTGCTGAATGAATCTCCTGCCTCCAACCCAGTGCAGATAGAGAAATGTAATAATGGTCTCTTCTTCATTGTGCACTGTCAACTTTAAAGAAGGGAATGTAACATCTAATAACTACATTGCTGTTCACATATTCAGCTGATGTGTTAGGGAAAGACAGTTGTGTTGACAGTGATATACAGCAAATGTCTGATTAATAAAATATGTTTCTTGTAATAAAATATCCTAAACTCAGGGTTTAGTAGCTTTAGAGCTTTTGGCTGCATGTCTTAGTGCAAATCTGAGTATATTACATCTTGTCAAAAAGTATAACACTGGATCTTATGAGATCCAGTATTCAGAATAAAACCTACATTTTTGAAGATGTACCATCAGGCTGTGCTGAATGTTCTCATGCTGTTGTGTTAAATGAACTATAGCAAAGTAAAATGAAAACGTCCCCTGAGATAAAGTCTGTTGTGTGTTCCGTCACAGCTCGCAGACGATGGCTCAATACTTTCATGGTGTTGCACAGGTGTTAATTAGAGTAGGTAGCAGAGTGGTACCAGCCTGCCTGTTTGTCTTCTCTCCTGAGAGAAGCCTGAGTCTGTCCCTCCCTCTGCACTGCTGGGTTGCACTGGTTTAGTTTATTTGTGATCTCTCACTGAGCTTAGTGCCTCAGGTGGAGAGAGATGTTTAGTTTGTACAGGGTAAGCTGGACAAGGAAGGCCATAAGGCTTCTCCCTCTTTTACTTTGCTATTTTTAAAAGAAGCTTAAACAGATTTAAGATATTTTAGGACGGGGAGGATGATATAATATACTGACAAATGCTCCTGATTTTAATTTAGAGTTGTTAGACATGACTCAATGAGGTAAGTTCTGTTTGTTTATCTCCCTACAGAAATGGAAGCAGCTGTCTCGGCTCCAGCGAAGCCTCATCCTGTTCCTGCTGGCTCTGCTGCTCATATTTGGACTGCTCTCCTATCCAAGCATCACAAAGCAATGGGGAGGTAAACAATGCCCACACAATACTACACTTGCACACAGGCAGAGACAAGTCTGTCATTAATTCAAATGGTCCTGCTCCATGACTAGTTGAAGCTGATGCGTTGGATTGCCTGTTTTGTTGTGTTTGGAGACCCTGTGATAGTTAAGCTTTTTAAATTTAGATTAGTTTTTGTGTGCACCTGCTTCCTTGGACTCTTTTTACTTCTGTATGTGCTGTATTTGATTTTCAGCCCACGTACACACTAAGATGGTTAAATCTGAAATGCCTCTATTTCTCTCTGTTTGGGCATTCCATTCACACAGCCAGTGTTTTTTACACCCACAAGCTTTTCAAAAATCCCTCTCCAGAGAAGATAAATGTGAAAGCTCCTTGAGTTTTAGTTCGGACTGGAAAGACTGAGCTTTTGGAAAAGCATGATATATTGTGTGCCTGCCCAGACTTGGTCAGGGTCTGTGTGGTAGGGAAGTTTGGAAGACAACTTCCATCTTCATCTGTGGCCATCTCTGTGATGAGCCGGTTTTAATGCTATGATGTGTTTTGGCAGACAGTTTTAGACCCATAATTTAATCTATAATGCTTGAAATAGTGAGCTGCCGCAGTCTCAGTTTGCTTTCTTGTTCATTTTGTGTGTGTAGGGTTGGCGGACAGGGAGGACTGGCTGGAGCTGAATGACAGAGAGCTGAAGGCCATTCCTCCAGGTGTGAAGCCTGTGTTGGGTCCAGTTGCAGATAAAGCTCCCGTTCCTGTGGCGAGGCCACATGTGGGACCAGTTGTGGGACCAGCTGTGGGACCAGCTGTGGGACCAGCTGTGGGACCAGCGGTGGGACCAGCGGTGGGACCAGCGGTGGGACCAGATGCTGTGGCGGAGCCCAGAGGACCAAACACCCCCATTTTGGCAAAACCTCCCACTAAGGTCAGAGTTGTGTTTCTATGTATTTATTTCAGTGACATCAATCGACAATAAATTAAAACATAAAAACGCTAGAGTTCACAAATTCTCAGGATATTAGTTATCAGGTGTCCTTTGTGTAACATCTTGGTGAATTAGTTTGATGAAATGGTTGTAAAAGATCAGTCATGATGCTGTAATAACCTAGGTGGCTCACACATCTACAAATTTATTAATCCTTTACCATAAGGTGTTCATGTTGTCCCCTCATTTTTAGCTCTAGCCGTTTGTTTATCCACAGAAAAAGACATTTCCGAACAAGAGAGGTCCGCCGAGCCTACAGAAAGATGGAAACGTTTCAGATACAGTCGGTGGGGAAAAGCAAGAGCAGGAGGTTGTTCAAGATGGAGGAGGCGGGGATGAGGACAAAGAAAAGAAGATTGTCAGGTGATCTGTTGTTTGCTTTTTCCCCTTTTAAATGAATGTACAAAACAACTGTTTTGGAACAGTGGGGAAAAAAGGATGACTTGTTAACACGATGTTGCTTAGAAAATCAGAATCAAACATGTTCCAGCTGCACCGACGCCCTGTAACAGCTGTTTTTGAAATACGTGCATCAGAGAAGCAGTTATAAATAATTCAGGCATCAGGCGTCAAACATCAGATAGGTTTTTACTTTTGTTATGCAGCTGGAGAGGAGCGATGATTGAAGCCGACCAAGCCACTGAGCCTCCACCCTCCCCCAATGAGAAAGAAGCTGCAGCGCCCCCAGCCAACCCTGCTGACACTGTCCCACTAGAAGGTCAGTACTGAACTGCTGGACTTCTTACCAAGAGTTTTAGACAGCAAGGGCAAAGGGACATGAGAAATTAAGGTATACAGTCTGCAACTAACAATTATTTATTTAGTCTTTAAAATGCTAAAGATGTCCATCAAAAGTTCACTTCTTCAAACGTCTGACCAACAGCCCAAAACCCAAAGAGAACAATGATGTAAAACAGAAGCTGTAAGGTTTTGTCATTAGAAGTAGGGAGTAATGAAGGAAGGAGCTGAGAAAAGTTCAAATTTTTCGGGTTTTATATTTCCCCTCAAACGGATTCTTTAACAGTGCTTTGGCCAGCTCTACTGGTATATGCTGTTTAAAGCCCAGCACCTTTTTCTGAGTTAAAGTTTGAACGTGTCTAACAGCCCTGCTGTGCTCAAAGCAGCAGCATCAACACATGACACAGAATATTCTATCTGCTGAAAATAATTATAAAATGAGACGGGCACTGTAGAGGGCTTCCTCTCTCTACACAGACTTTTAAGATTATACTTTCATTTCTTATTCATTCCTTTGTGGGCCTTTGTTTGTAGTTTCAACTGGAAAAGTGGACAGACTGGAGGCAGTACGTGATGCCTTCAGACATGCGTGGAAGGGCTATAAGGACTTTGCCTGGGGTCATGATGAGCTCAAGCCCATTTCCAAGTCTTTTGGCGAGTGGTTTGGACTGGGTCTGACCCTCATTGATTCCCTGGACACAATGTGGATTATGGGCCTCAAAGAAGGTATTGTATGTCACTTATTCCCTCTCTCATGTTTTAATACAGTTGTCAAATGCAATACTAATATAGGCAGATGATATATATTTTGTTACAAATACCAAAAGTATTTGTTTTTTTTTTTTTGTTAAATTGAAACTTTTTCAGCTTGCACAGGTGCATCTTTGCCATAATTTTCACTGCCTGGAGCATATTTGTATCTGTTGTATCCACTCACATCTGTCTATTTGTGCATTATGTAGGTAATCGTGCAGTCGCTGAAGGTTAGCTTTGCATTTAGTTTTAACAAACTTTGAAGGGGAAGCTTCACTGATTTTATGCGTCAAAGTCTTTTTACAGATGTTGGAGTAGCAGTGCATATGTAAAAAAAAATATGTGTAAAACGTCCTGTGGCTCCAGAGGAAGCTGTGTGAGGTCTAATGTGTAAAAGTGATGGGATGTGGCGTTAGAAAGAAGTGAGCTTATCAGATTTCTGTAGCCCGCTACTCATCGCTGCATGAACCTCGTAACTTAAAGCTCCAGTAGCTGCTACTATCATACTACTACTTGCACAGGCAGTCAGCAGTCCAGTTGAATTATGGTAAATGTAGTGCCAGGATTTGAAAAGGAAGAAGAGTGTATGGAATAAAAAAGACAATAACTGGTTCAGCTGGTTTTTTTACTGTTGATTGTGAGTCTGTAAGGGGAGTGTGATGCTAATTAGTGGAATTTTCTTTGAAGAATCTGACAGAACATCAGTGAAGGACTGTCTCTGGAGTTGGTTACTAGACCACTTGATCAAAACAACAGCAAAACATCTTTAAAACGCCATGTTAAATTAATCAAGTGTAGTTCTTTCTTCTCCTCTCTATCTCCTCCTCATTCTTATACTCTGCCTCACTCCACACAGAGTTTGAAGAAGCAAAGACCTGGGTAGAGAAAGAGCTTACCTTCAACAAGAATGTGGACGTGAATCTTTTTGAGACGACCATCCGTGTCCTCGGGGGCCTGCTCAGTACCTACCATCTTACAGGAGACCAACTCTTTCTAGACAAAGCAGTGAGTCAGTCCATAACATACATTCATAGTGTCTGTTTTCTTATGTAGTGCAGTTGTTTTAGAACATAATGGTGCAGGGTAGTTTTAAGTTTTTCTAGACATCATGTTCAAATGAACAAGAAAACAACACTTGTAGCTTATTTGTGGACTTTTTAAAAAATTATTATTAGATCCTTTATTTGAAGACGTAGTTTCATTGAGTTCGTAATCTCTTTTTCAAGAAAGACCTGTGTACAAAAATAAACATATACTATTTATACTTTGACTTGTCTATAAAAAATAGACACACACAGGTAATTCACAGACATACATTATTCATTTTCACATTTAAGAAAAGTATTTTAAACCAGTTTTTCCAAGTTCAGTGTGAACAACAGGTACAGCTATAGTTAAAATGTCCTGTGACCCGACATTGTGACCAGAGAGCAAACGTAGGTAGTTTCTGCAGGAGAGCCTTATATAAACTACATACAGTGCTGCTCCCTTCTGTTTGTTATGGAGGACCATCCCACCTTTTCATATAGGATGCAATGGTGAGTGCGAAAAGTGTCACCTGTGATGAAGTGCAGTGCTCTGTGATACAGAGTCATGAGGCTTCAGGGTTATGGGAGAAGCGTGCACATATACAATATCACCATTATCAAAAGCAGATAATATTTCTGCTCATGGTGTCTTCATATTTATTGTTGTGGTAATGTTACTGCAAAATAGATTCCACAATACCTAGAAAGCAGAACTAGACCATCTATCTCTGTTCCTCTTTCCACTTAAAGAAAGATCTCGGGTCCAGATTGATGCCTGCCTTCAAAACTCCCTCAAAGATCCCATTCTCAGACGTCAACATCGGGAAGGGAACAGCCCACCCCCCTCGCTGGACGTCTGACAGCACGCTGGCTGAGGTGACGAGCATTCAGCTGGAATTCAGAGAGCTGAGCCGCCTCACCCAGGAGCCACAGTACCAGGTCAGGACAACACAAGGGTCTCCATAACAGTGCGCGCATCAAATAATTACATTTGACATTACTTTTAATTCTCTGAGATGGACTGTAAAAAGATTGGAGGTGGTTCATATTAATATTTCCTGGGTTCAGATGGAGGGTTTCAGTTCACTTAAAATCAGACATTAAGCACAGGTCGAAAACACTTGCGTGATTGAAGTGACAAGCATGACCTAGGATTTGCTTTAAATCCATCTTGTTGTCAGTGTATGAGTGATTCCAGAAACCAGAGCTCGCGCCTGAAGATTTTCAACCCAGCCTGACAGTAACTTGAATAAGATCTGTCATAACCTGAGCCAGCCCTCTGAGACATAGCTTTTGACGAGCCCAATTGCATCAAAGTGTGAAATAGCTAATGATTTTGCAATGATAAACAGCTTAAAACCATCTTTTTCAAACACATGAGCAGTAAGTGAAGTGAAGCTCAGGTTCACTATCTCATGTCTTGGCAGTAATGTCATCTCCTCTGTGGTTTTATCTTTCCAGGATGTTGTGAATGAGGTAATGAAGCTGGTCCACAAGCTGCCAGGCAAACATGATGGCCTGGTGCCCATGTTCATCAACACCAACAGTGGCCAGTTCACGCACAAAGGAGTCTTCACACTCGGTGCCAGGGCAGACAGCTACTATGAATACCTGCTTAAACAGTGGCTCCAGGGAGGCAAAACAGAAGACGAGTGAGTCCAGCTTTACTTTTCTGATTTAATGTTCTGTGATTCAGAGAAATATTTGCAAAAGCTTGTAAAAGCTGAAACAACAGAACCATAGGAAAGAAAACTTAGTGTATCGCAGCCTCTCTCGAAGTGTGGTCCGCTGACCACCAGTGGTCCACAAGTGACCCATAGTGGTCCGCGAGTAAATTAGTTAAAACATGTTTTAAATTTAGTGTTTCTCAAAACCGTCTGTGAGTGACCACATGCCTACTAGAAAGTTTCGTATATGTGATGTTTTCAATATTAAATCGACTCGTATGTAAATTCCAATTCAAACATTATTGGGCAGATATGAATCGGCTGTTTTAGAATATAGTTGGAACTCGCTGTAACGACTGTTTTGCGACGCTGCCAACTCACGTAGCTTTGCCAGTTTATAGTTTGTTTTACCATTTATGTTAAAAATGATCAGCATGACATTTGAAAGGAAATGAACCTAACAGTTAACCTGCCCTGGGATTGTGCTAAAATTCACCAGTTATTAGCAGCCTATTAACTATCAAACACAGAAAGAAGACAAAATCATGGACTGGAGGATTAAGACCGTGTCAATTAACAGAAAATCAAATAAAACCTCAGACATAATGGACACAACAGGCAAATGTTTAAGTGTGGAGTTTTAGTAGTAATTTAGTCACCATGACTGAGACTCGTGTTGCCTATGGTGATGGTGACATCCGGCCAGTGTTCATATGTGTGTGATCGTTCTGATGTTACATAAATAACAACACTAGTTGCCGTACAGTGTGTGAGCTGCAAAGTTTCCTGATTATCGAAACTCTTTACATGATTGAGGTGACCAGATAGCTGAGTGATTAAGGCTCTCGGGATCAAGTATTTTCTGAACAAAGTCACTGCTTCTATTTCTGGCAGGTCGGACTTTCTGTGGCATGTCATTACCCTACTCTCTGCCCCCCACTCACACACACACACACACACACACACACACACACACACACACACACACACACACACACACACACATATCATCACAAAATCTGAATCACTTTAGAGAGAGTACATCGTGTTAGAGCTGAGACATATTGCTAATTCACAACTTTTCAAAGTGCTTATCAAGACACATTTAGGATAATGACAATCAGTGTAAATTGTCAGACTCTACATCTTACAAGCTGCAGCTACACCGTTAATTTTTAGTGGAACCATATTGTGATGATATGATTCTGTTTTATTATCTGCTCCAAGTAAATTGGATTTGGTGACTAAATGAGTCTTTGAAGTTTCTGTTTCAAGCATGTGAAGACTTTTGTCTGATGTAATGTATAATAGTGGAACTCACTGCAATGTATTAAACATCACTTAAAGTATTTTACATGAGATCTTTTATTTACACTATTTGCTGTATCGTGATATATGTCGACGTGTTGTGACATTGTCAGCCATTCTGCCAGCCTTAAAACAAATCTCATTGAACTGACTGATATCTATAATATAAAATTGACTATTATTCACACAACTAATATTTCTATGTTAATCTGTGTGTTTTGTCCAGCCTGTTGGAGGACTACCTGCAGGCCGTGGAGGGAGTAAGAAAACACCTGGTGAAACAGACGGGGCCCAGCAGACTGACCTTTGTGGGAGAGCTGTCCCACAACCGCTTCAACCCTAAGATGGTAGAGATGCTCACTTAAAGTCAGTGTGTGAAATACAGGGGCTGTCAGGGGCTCACAGACCCGGTAATTAACTTAGGACCTGGACATACAGGAGCCTACTTTGGAAGTACCACACGCATGAACCCCTGATTGTCATAGTAAGGTATTTCACACGCTGCCAAAACTTGATAAACATCTACAGACAGTGACCATCTTGTTGAATCAATCAGCTGCTGTGCAAACTCATCTGCAGTCAGTCTGCAGTCAATCTTTCTCTCTGTTAGCCAGTCCGATCAATTCCAGCTCTCATTTCGCTTGTCTTTCTCAGTTCTTCACTTCATGATTGATCCCCCTGTGTCACTCTTCTACAGGATCACCTGGTGTGCTTCCTGCCAGGAACCTTGGCACTGGGGGCCCACAACAACCTTTCAGGGGACCACATGGATCTGGCAGTGCAGCTAATGGAGACCTGTCACCAGATGTACACACAGATGGAGACCGGGCTGAGCCCAGAGATCGCTCACTTCAGCCTGCAGGCCAGTGATGGGCGCGATGTTGTTGTCAAGGTGAGGCTAATGGCATTTGATTGTCCCGTCTTTCTTTATTTAGATCGTCATTAATAATATTTATACTTTTGTATTTCTTTTATTTTAAAGACTCCCCAATTTTCATGTACAACCTCTATGAAAAGGTGTTTATATTACTACCACTACTTATATTGCTTCTAGTACTTATTAGTGTGTCTGTTTTCGGTGTGTGCACAAACTATAAATTATAGCCTACATGTGATGTGATGTTGTAAAAAGACATGGACAGACATGGCTGGTGCATTATGTTTTTTGGGTTGTCTGTCCGTCACTGTGACCTCACAAAACACACTTTTGGTTTTGAAGCAAGAATTCATATGCTAATTTTGACAAAAGAGTTCCCCATGTTTATCATTTGACTGTGGACTGATGTGGATTTGAACTGCAACTTGACTGCTTGGTGGAGGCATAGAACTGCAAGGTGGTAGTTGTAGCTGTAGTATTTTTGTACTTGTCTCCTACTTGTACCTGTCTTCATCAACTTCAAATATAAGTATGAAACATTTTAAACATTTCAGGAGTTCATTGTGGTTCCAGGATTAAAAACTAAGGAAAACTGATGTCGGATCAGACATCATTTGTTTTTTAGTAATTCAGTGTGTGAACTAACCACTGGCTGGAAATGGGGAACATTTGTTAAACACTCCCTCTGATCAAAAACATGTTTTTCCTGTGGTTTCATGTCCTTGGTTGTTCAGTTTTCAATCCACAGGAAGATGCAGGTTCAGGTTATAGACACTTAATCAGGTAAGGTCAAACAAAATAAGAAAATGAAAAAAATTTCAAGTAACAAAAAAAATGAAGGAAATCATCATAAAAAGTTGAAGGTTGTTCCAGAGCCTTGGGGACTGGTGGAGTTGTTATTAGTGTGGACTCTTATTCAACAGCTGAGGGATTACTTGTACAGACAGGCTTTTCATAACTTTCTTTATTGTAGTTTTTATTCTTTCACTTTTATTAACTTAAATCCCTGTCTGAGAAATGTGTAGTGCTTCCATTAACTGAATTCTAAGATGAAGAACTCTTATAGTTTGTGGCAAAGTTAGCAGAGTCACATCTAGCCGCAGGATGTTTTCAAAACATTTGTTTTTTCTTGTTTCTTCGTGCTTGGAGCCATAACTAATCTCGCCAAGATGCTCTCAATTTTCTTTTTTTTATTTCTCCCTCAAAGCACTGTGAAGGAAGCACATACATCTGTGTGCCACTGCTGTCCAACTGTCTGCAGTGTAGTCACTCACTGAATTTTGAATCCGTATCTTATTTAATCTTAATGCTCTGTCGTTGCTTTCTTGATAAGTCTTGAAAATGCCATTTTCAGTTTCAGTGGCTTTGCCTAGTAAAATAAGGTCAAACTAAAAAACTGATCTTTATCTTATCACTTTTATTGATTGCAATATTTATTGGCACCTTCCTCTTCATCCTCCAGCCTGCAGACAGACACAACCTGCTGAGACCAGAGACAGTGGAGAGTCTCTTCTACATGTACAGATTCACCAAGGACACTAAGTACAGAGACTGGGGATGGGAGATACTGCAGAGCTTCAATAAATACACTAAGGTACTTCAGTTTAATCACCCCTTTTAATTATCCAGCCAATTAAATTACAGTTTATAGAGAGATGAGCCATATCACCTCTATTATATGAGGGTCAACTGAAATGTTGATTTTTTTTTATATTGCTTTGTTTTGGAGATCCAGGTGTGGTACTAAAAATTAAGATTCAGGTGAGAAAGATTTATTCTGACAGCAAAAATCACTGTGGTCAGATTTTTGACAAGGAAGAAAAGAAAAACAGGTCAACATGTCAGACCACAGTTACGAAAATATGACAAAGTCGATCTTCCTCTCAGGTTCACTGACATTGTTGGCAGGAAAGCCGAGTATGTTTTTCTGTGTAAAACATCTGGCAGCTTTGGGAAAGTTAAACTTGCATCCTCCATAGTGCTTTTTTTTCTGCTTGATTAAACCTCTGACTATATACCTCTGCTGCAGGTCTCCGGTGGTGGCTACACATCCATTAACAATGTCCGTGACCCTGTTAACCCCGGCCCCCGGGACAAGATGGAGAGTTTCTTCCTGGGTGAGACGCTGAAGTACTTGTATCTGCTCTTCTCTGACGACGTGGAGCTGCTCAGTCTAGACAAGTTTGTCTTCAACACAGAGGCCCATCCTCTCCCCATATGGCCCTCACCACCCAAGTGATGTCGCCATACAGTAGACGTCTGTTAAAATCAGACCCACAGAGTCCTGTATGAGTCAAAGACTGTCACTGGCGCTCAGCCGGGCACATCTCTAAGCAACCATCCAGGCTGGACTGCTGTGTCAAGCAGTGAAGCAGATCTGAGCTGTCCACCTGTACTTTGATGCATTTCCATGTGAAGGAGTTTTTTTTTTTCCCTTTTTCTTTACTTTTTCTAAGGAAGAGGTTTGTGTTAGAGCTGGTCTCTAATGATAAAAACTTTTTTTTAAATCAGTCGTGATGAGCTGGAGCTAACAGGAAACAAAAAGAAGAAAGTGGGAGTGCTTTATCACTTGGTGACGGGGAGAGTTCTTGTATTTACTCTTTGTGGTTATAGCAAATATGTTTCCCCCATGTGCGGTAAAACCCTCATTGTTCCTACATAGTCAGGTGTCATGACTGTGAAGGAGTCAACAAATGCGATGTTTGAAGGTGCAGTAACCAGTGATGGTAATGTATGGAGTATGTGAAGCTAAATTCATATTTAAACATGTTGCTCTAATAGAGGAATCACATTGTTTGCCCTTGCTTTGGCAACATTCAGTGCACTTGCTCATGTATTAAACTGATGTAAAATAAGTGAAGTTAGGTCTAGTTAGAACTTTTTAATCCCTCTCAGGACTTTGTTTCCCTGTATTGTCCCGTCCTAAGTGTTTGGGAGCAGTGGGCAGTTAAAGTGCAGCGTCAGGGACCAGTTTCACTTCTGAGGCCAGTGCCTTGCTAAAAAGCAAAGGCAGAATATTCCTAATAACTAACATGCATGTCTTTAATTAAGACTCTGAGGCCATCAGATTGAAACGGTGGCTATAATGCTTATTTTCACTCAAATGGGACAGTTAAAGAGCTGTGAAGCCCCAGAGAGCATTGCACTTCAGATTGATTACTTATTGGTTGATTACTTATTGGATCACTTTTGCACATGTAGCAATAATGGCTTAGATACTGAAAGACAAGAAGTTAAATCTGAAGCTCACTGCACACGCGCACCTTGTTGTGTGTTCAAAGGGAAATCTGGTTGTTGTATGATCTTTACATTTAGTGCGAAGTCATGTTTTTTTTTGTTTGTTTTTTTTTTGGTCGTGGTACTGTGACCTAAAAGTTTGAAAGTAAAGTGTGTATAAAGGTGTAATGAATGAATCAGTCCTGAATGATTTTCAGTCCAGGCTGAACACTTAATGACACAGTGTTTTACTGATGAATGTAGACATTTGTTCTGTAATTTTCTTTTTAATTTTGCATTTTTGTCACGGAGGAACACTAACATGCACGACTGTACCCTGCTTTTGAGTCTGATCCTGGTTTTGATTATATTCACACTTGTTTTATATGAATTAAAGGGGAATGGTCTGAGGCGACCATGCAATTAGATCAAAATAAACCGCCTGGGTACATTGTCATTTCCCCTGTCAGGGACGAGATACTGTACACACAGCCGTTCATTCATCCTCTCTCCATAGACGACTTGTTTAAGAAGTGAAGTTTGTTGAATTGTTTTCTTCATACTTGAAGGAGTTTGATTCATTGCTGTTTAGCAATCCCTGACTCCCTGTCAAATGTGATGAAGAGCATTGTGGGAGCTCTTTTTTTTTTTTCCATACGGTGATGTTGACAAATCATTTTGAAGGACGTATCCGGCCTCATGTGTCTGCTGCTTTGAAGATGGTTCAGTTCTTCACTCTAGAAAGGATCTTGAGTTTCTGTTTTGACGGACAGCAGTGTTCCAGTTTTCACCATCTTATTCTTGTTAATGAACTTCGTCCAACAGAGAGCCATATGCTAACCCACGCCATTGAATGTGCACCACGTTTGCCAACGCTCTGCTGTGCCTGTTGAAATGAATATTGTGCTATGGTGGTTTGTTTTTTGTTTTTTGTTTTGTTTTTTTTTTTATTGCTGCTGTATCAGTGGTGTTTATTTGTGAAGTGTTAGGTGTGAAAGTTTGATTTATGGCTCGTATTTTTACTCTGGATGGGTGGGTGAAAAAACAATATGGGTGTACATATTTTGTGTAAATTGTTTCTACTGAATCAAACCTGTGTGTCTGCTGGCGTTTGAGATATTTCCCGTCTTAATGTTCTTTGCCATCACATCAAAAAAGTTTGGCTTTAAGCAGGTCTTTACTCTTCTGCATTTCCAATGTTTTTTTTTTCCTTGAAATCTTTCATAAATATTATCATGATGGTTTAAAAACCCCTTTCAGACATGGAATTTGTATCATTTCTGCGTTCACCTGTCCGTTAAAGCTGTCAAAGTCTGTTCAATGTATGTTCAATGGATAGAGCTGCAATACTTGCACACTTAATTGCATGTGTAATTTATTCTGTCTAGTAATGTCCATGCAAAGTTAAAATATGCTAAGACATCAGTTTCACAGACTGTATGTGGAGAGCAGGCTGCATTAATGATGATTTAAGACTTATGAAGACTGATGTCTGATTTATTTTATTTTTTTGTTTTTTTATGTCTTTTGTCCACAGAGTGACCTCCATGTCTGAAAGGGGCCTGCAGATGCTCCATGACTCTTACCTAATTCTGTTATGGTTTTGATGAGTGTAATATTCTTAATGTAATTATACTACAACTAAATCTGCCAGCAACATTTCACACTTGATGGGATGAAGCTGGCATTATTCTGTCGTTCTCCTAGTTGTCATCAAATTCTACGAAAATCCAACAACGTGTTAGTCAGCTTCTTCCCAAGCCTGTCTGTGGCACTGGTTCCTTCTAAAAATGTAAATCTTCAAAGATGGCTCACAAATACGTAGTTTCATTTTTTTTTTTAAAGTCTCAGTAATTCCCTCAAACAGCTGGGCACTGTAGTTTTTAACAAATGTTATTCAAACAGGAGTAAACAGTGCATTTGTTGGGGACTATCTTCAGCTATGGATTAATATGCATTTGGTGCTCTAGCAGGGGCAAGTGAATGGTGTATGTGGGTTTGAATCAAAATAAGTTACAGGGTGTGTATATTATTGAAGAAACATCACCCAGTGCAACAGTGTGGCTCACTGATGTGTTTTCAATAGTTTTTGGAAACAGTGGAGCTCTGTGGCAAAGAGGAATAAGATACACGAGGCTTTGGCTACACAGGCAATACTTTGAAATATATTTCTTCATTGTTTTTGCATTTACATTTATTCATGTGGCAGATGTTTTTGTTCAAAATGATATACAATTGAGGAACAGTCCAAGCCACAGCAGATCGATGTGATCTTATTGTCTCATATCAACAAGGTGACAGATTTTGCCTTTCCATTTTTAAGATGCAAGTAAAGCAGCTTTATTTTTTAGCTTGATCTGTAGAAACCAGTAATACTGCCAGAGACAGTGAATGACAGGTTCTTCTCATTGATAAATATTCTGTTCTCTCTCTTATTAGCCTTTATATCATATATTCATAATCACTGTTTTGTGTTAAGTAACTGATGGTAACCGAAGAGATAAAAGAACACAAAAGACTCATTGAGCTCCACATTGAGCTCCATGGTGAGCTCCCACAGAACCTATTTAAATTCACTCAGCTCTGGCATTTCATATTGTAATGGTTTCACAGCTGATTGCTCCACCTTAAATATTCTTTTTTTTTTTTTAATGGAATCAGGCGGTCTAATCTAATCTGACTTTTTTTTTATATAAAAGTCTTAGAGTAGTAAAACGGATTCTGCAGAGGTTGTTTTGCAAAAGTCTGTGGAGGATTTTAAGGTTTTTTTTTAAAGTGGAGGGTTTAATGTACAGTATTTGATCTACTCTCTTGTCACCTGATTGGCCAAATCTCCCTCTTTTGATGAGACTGCTAATTATTCTTAATGTAATTATTAATGAATCCAAGCCATATCAAAATGACAGCTCTGCTATTTAGATGTATGTAGGCTACAGAACAACAGTGTTGTTGATTGTTTCTTGCCTGCAGAGGTTCCTGCTTCACTGGCTGTGACCCTGTGTCAGGGACTATCGACATGGATCAATAATGTTTTAGTGCTTGAAAAAAAGAAACACATCTTGACACAGCGGTCACTTCTCCATGGTGACAGAGCCGCTCTGTTGGCCTATAAGTCAATAATCCATCTAAATATTTTTGAGAAGTATTCATTTTAAATTAGAAATTACTTTTCACTTTTCTGTTTACTGCAGTTTTGAGAGCTGACACAGTTTCAGCACTTTCTCATTTATGTTTCTTCTTTTCATGGTTTCTTACTTACCATCAAACCCATGTTCACTGTACAGATGACTGAGCACTTTGTGGCTTATTGCAATGTTCACCAAATTCAAACTATTTTCCTGCCAACTACATTTTTAAATAAAGCTTTTCAGTGAACGTTTTGTACTGTATCTTGTTCTGAATTGATTTTTTTTTTCTCTCTGAGAAAACCCTGAAGAAGATTCATGGCTTCGGCACACTTCACTGCCTCCCCAGCACAGTAGAGGCTGTTATAATAGGCGATTAATTCCCACGGTTTTGAAATGAGACCTTGAACAATCACAGGCTAAATAAAACATCAAGTCCAGCTGCCTTTGACTCAGTATGTTGATATTTTCAGTTCTGCAACAGCAGGGGGCAGCAGAAACCATCCATCACTGTCCACACTACAGCCACTTACTAACGACTCTAATGAATGCATGGCTTACATTTGTTCTTCCAAGAAATGTTTTCCATCTTCGAGTAACAGAAGGCAGGGTGTCTGTACCCATGAGTCTTTGCAGCAGGTCTAAAAGGAGGCTTGTGAACAGTAGGAGGGAAAGACTCTCACATATGGTGCACTGTACTGCAAGAGCAGCATATGCCTGAGCCTGCTCTTTCTTCAGGTGCTATAGGTAAGTTTTCTCTGCTGCCAAATGTGGGAGTGGGTGGTGGTGATGGTCGCTCACCAAGGGGTTACAAGAGGTTATAATACGTCCTCTGAGCAGCTACTTCTTCAGGGCAGTACGGCCAGACTGGGCCTAGCTGGTTAGCATGCTGACTTCAGTAGAAGAAAAGGGTGAAGGAAACAGAAGGAAGACGACAGTTAACGTTGGTGTTAGCAGACAGCGCTTAAAGAAATAAAGCTTGATGCTTAATTTGCAATGTTTCTTCTAGACTGGTAAGTAAACAGCCGTTAATGCTAATGTTAGCTATGCAGCGGTAGCAAAACTCACAGCTCCTTTAATTTTTTTTATTTTCTTTAAATTTAGTAATTTTTCTGTTCTTTTTTTTTCTTATTTCGATATAACTTTGTTCATGAGAACTGCCTCCTCCATGTTGTTTCCACCTCTGGCACCATGTGACTCGTGTGTGCCTATTTGACTGACACACCATTCAGCGTGAACAGAGGTCCACGACTGATGTGTGTAACACAGTAAAACTGGTTTGCATTGGACAGGGTTGACATTTGCCATCATTTCTATTCAGCATTTACTTTCACTCCAATGCCCAAAGGGTCTGCTGGTCGCTCTCTTGAGCAGCAACCCAGCTCACACACCCTCAGACAAACAGTTGATGAATGAGTCACTGCTGTTTGGGAGTGAAAAATGTTTACATTCATTACAAAATGTTTTCATCGGTCAGGGCCGTGGTGAAGTCACTGCTGCGGCGCTCACATAAAAATGAAACCCGACAGAACTCCACTTAGTAATATGGGAGGTAAATACAACAAGCGGAGGCTGCAGGTGAGATGTGTGTCATCCCTGACATCCACTGCTCACTCTCTCGTGACAGCAGCTGCGGCAACATGCAGCATGTGACATTTTCACATCTTTAAATCGCTAAGCACAGTGATCGTACAAAAGGGACATGACTCATGATAATACACAGATGCTCTTTGTTTGTTGAGATTTTCATGCCTTATGTTTTTTATCACATATATACAGTGTATCACCAGATATAGTGTTTTGTGCAGGAGTATTATCTGGAAAACAAACATGGTTGTGTTAGACGCACTTTGAGAGATGTACTTTTGATTTCAGATAAAGATCAACAAACAGACATATCAGTGACTGTATAGAAATAATGCCCCTTGCTGATAGAGAATTGATTTAATATTTGCCACTGCAACTGCAATAAATATTCTTATAGGCTGTAATTATGTACAATAAGTTATGTTGGACTAGCCTTTTGTGTTTCTCACCTGATAATAGGCCTTTTCCAAACAACACTGATGTAAACAAACCCTTGGCAGCATCGGAAAATGTTAATAACTTAAGTTCTTGTCGTCTACCATTCTTTCAATTTGTCAAATGTTGTTCATTCATTTATCTGTGTAGTTATATTTTCTGTAAATTATATCTGCCTAAGTGATGTTTTGAAGGCGGAATGGTTCCAGACCTCTGAATGCAGTATCTTGTGTTTTGATTTAAGATTACAGGCTACACTGCTTTTCATGAATGTTAATGTGGAATATTCTGCTCACGAGAAATGTGGATTTGGTGGATCTGACAAAAGAAATTATGCAGACCAGCCTGCAGCAAAGGTAGTTGTCAATATAACCCCTGATACTGTGCAACCATGAATCATTTTGCATTGATCCTATTAGAGTTTTTAGCAGCTACCAGTGTGGGATCTACTGCTAGAGCCAGATGGTTTAGAATCCAGATATAATCCAAAATTCTTTAAATCTTCAGTGCATAATTAGATTGGGGTGTTTCTCAGATTTATGTTGCTGTTGTTGACTTGAGGGATGCTGTGTGTTAGTACTATGGTAGTCCGTGGTTTGGCTCTGAGACTTAGCCTGAGGCTTAAAGCTGCATCTCTCTCCCAAAAGAATACGAAGAATAAGTTTTACACAAACTAATTGTTGCCCGTGGGGGAATTTAGAGAGATTTTCACCCAGAACCCACCAGCTGTCACTTTGCCTTTTGCCAACAAATTGGGTTGAAAGAGTCTTATGAATGTTTCAGTTTCCCTGCACTGTATTCAAATTATGAGAATGAGTGCTGTCTTAACAATTTAGCATTTAGCACATTGTCTGCTGTATGTGGTGTCCCTGCCTGTGCGGGACGTGTCTGAATGAAGGTTAAATTTGAATCAGGTAGCTCACACGACCTTCTGTGTTTTCAGTGATTCTTACTCCCAGAATTTAGAAATGACTTTAATAACTTGCTATTGATAATCAAGAAAGAATTATGGGACACTGTCACTGTGACTGTGATTTTCTTATTATGTGTTTAAGTGTTTGAGAAACTGACCATGTAATCTCCCCCTCTCTTATTTCCTGTGCGGCTCTACAATAAAGGCAAGGACATAGAGGTTGTATTCTTGGTGATAGTTCTGGAAATCAGCTGGGTTTATATGAAGAGACATTTAATTCTCAGATTACAAACTGTTGTGGATCTGAGACGTGCTAGAACCCTTGTTAGGACTGTTTCTCTTATCATGGCTCTGTAAAAGCTGGAACCCTGTTGTCTTTAATTTAGCTGCACTCACTGATTAATGCACTGCTGTGTTTTGAATGTGGCTTTTCTAATTGTTGCAGAATGACAATGAATATGAAGTGAGACACCACTCTGAGAAGTCTCAACAAGGACGTCAAGGGAGTGATCAACAAACATTTGTCTGGTAAATGCCACTGTACTCTCTTTACACTCTAAATAACTGTGTTATGATTATCCAAATATAACAGTCTGAGTCTTCATTTGATAGAAGATGAATTCCACACAAGACAAATTCCAAATTCATCTGATGTAGCAGTTTAGACACTGTGTCCGTTTCCAAACCCTCCAAAAAGATTAAAGAGCAAAGTAACACCCCCTGAAAACCTTGTTTTTCTGACCCCCGGTGGTTTTAAATCCCTCCTTGCTGCTGTGGTGTAGAAGTGTACTCCAGGATATGTGACACAGTGCATTTTAATGAGAAACCTTAAATGTAAACATAACTCCGCAGAGCACCTTTAAGTTCCTCTTCAAAGCTGGTGCCTGGGACCCGTCAGTCAGAAGTGAAGATTAAATATTTGATTTGGATGTGTCTTTTAATAAACCTGAACCCAGGAAGTCCCTAAAATGACTTCCAGTGTGTTTAATTTCAAAAGCAGGTGAGACAGTCTGTTTAGTTTCTTCCCCCTGTAGGCGTCTGAAAAGGTAAAGTGTGATTATCTTTTCTCTCTATCTTCCTTTCTTCGGGTCTCTTCTCCCCTCCACCTCGGTGGAAGGTGATCCATGGATGGTGCAGCCTCACGGAGCAGTGTGACTCCTCTGATCACTGAGAGCTGAATTCATCTGAGCAGCTGGAGACCTTGGCACCAGCCTGTGCTGTGCGCTGTGAGCTGTTATCTATCAGCAAAATGTCAGCCGCAACCCTGTGGTCTCTCAGATGAGAAATGAAAAGAAAGGCAGGGGGAATGAAGGAAGGGAAGATGGAGAGATGAGAGCAGCTCCGGTCGCTCTTTGCCAAAAATTATCTTTGTTGGTTAATGTTAAAAATCTCAGAATTTCACAAAGACTACCTCAGGTGATGATCTACAACACAGTTGCATGACCCAGACCAGCCTATTCATATCCTATTTTACATCATTTTGGAAAAAAAAAAAAAAAAAAAAGGTTATCGTTATGCGTACCCTGTGTATAAAAAAGTCAGTACACTCGATTAGTGCAACACAGCATTGTCTTTATCTTGCAAAATATTTAGATATTGCAGATATCTGATATTAAGATCTGAAAAACATCTAACGACCACAGGTTCATCGCTGACGATGTGTCCAGGTTGCACCCCAAGGTGTATTATAGAACTAATACTTTTAATAATCAGCAGAGAGACATCATTCCTATCTTTTTTCACTGTTACATGGTGCTGACAGAAGCTTACTGCCCATACATTTGTCTTTATATGAGTTAGCCAAAAGTGATGCAGTCTAATACAACAGTCCTGCAATAAATCTTATCTTTATTAAGGTTATAATGTTCAGTTTTTGTATGAACTTTTTCAGAGATGTGTTGATTCAACTTTACATTCATTTTGGAGGCTGTAGTTCGTGGTGCTTTTGAATTGTATAGTGAAATAGTGGCAGATGTTTCTATCATTCTGTCCACCCCTTTTATGAATGAGGCTCGGCTAAATAGCAGGTGGGAACATGAACAACAGGCTTTGTTCTGTCAGACTGCATTGGTTTTTGCTAAGTGTATGTAATAAACTGGCGACAGAACGTACACAGTAATTATATTTTTCAACGTAAGATTCTTTTCAGTGCATTGTCTGTTTTTCAAATGTCTCTTTAAGCAACATGAAAACCTGCCAAAGCCCCTGCTGTGTCGATACACAACACATGTAAAACCTTTTTCTGTACGTCATTAATGTCGATTTCCTTCTTCATGTTGTCTGTCCAACTTTATATTCTTTTTTTAAGTAATTTTTTTCATGCGTTGTTGCCCTTTACTATAGCCACAGTGAGACAGGAAAGTTGGGGAGAGAGGGGATGACACTGGATGACATGCAGCAAAGGGCCTCAGGCCAGACTCGAACCATACAGGGCCACTGTGGTAATGACTGCAGTACTGTGGTACGTGCTCATGTGGGCCACCACAGCACCCTCACTTCATATTCTTTACTTGTAATTCCTGGTTTTGTTTAGTGTGAAGGACTTTGTTCTCTTTCGTAATCTGTATTTGGTAGTCGGTGTAAATGGATGAAGTCCACTGGACAGCTGCTGTTTCTGCTCATGTGCTGGGTCGTTTCATACGTAGAGTAATTTGACTTTTCTTCTGTGTTTTGTCTTTGTTTTTGCTTTACCGATACAGGTTGACTTTAACGATTGTTTTGTTTGTTGTTGTTTTTGTGCGACCACTTTGTAGAAGTTAATGTGGATCCAAGTGAATGTAGACTAAAGAAAGCTATGCTGGTATGTGCTATATTTTTATTGGCACTGGTTATGAATGACTCTCTTGTGGCAGCTGAGCTCATCTTTCTGTTGACAGGTGCATTAAGATGCTTTCATGCTCTTTATTTACCTCAGCGGTGAAATATGAGCTGCCCTGTTTGTGTGTTAGCTGAGTTGGATTTGCTGTTTATGTTGGACCACTGATTGTATAAGTGATTGTATTTCATGCACACAAAGTGCTCGGCCTTCATGAGTTTATAAGACACTAAAAATACAGTTGCACTGGTCATTTCATTACATTTCAATTCATTTCAAAATTATAGGATATTTTACAGCTCAGTCTTAAACAAAATATACTGCCTTCTCCCTCAAGCTTAATTGGCAAATAAATACTGCTTCAAAAAAAAAGCTCCCTTCCTGAATCACAACTCAAGTTTTTCATAATCATCCAGACAGAGAGAGAAGAAATGGACAGAAACTAAGGAGATTTTGATAAAACGTACATTCTTTACGTCCTCTTCAGCAGGACAGAAAAACTAAACATGAACCTTATTCTCACTTTCACCTATAGCTCACAAAACAAACAAAGTCTGTCTTTGGAGGGGCATTAAACCTGCCGGTATCCAGGACGAATGGTAGTGATCCTGAACGTAACTGTGCACATAGTGATCTTTGTCTTTTTCTAGTGGATGTTTTTATTGTGAGCGGGCTTTAGAAATGTAGAGATTACTGTTTTCTTGCTCATGGTTGAATCCCTGTAAATCTGGTTTCATAGCAAACTCGATGTGGCTTTTGTCACATACACAAAAGGTTTTGTTTTTCCTTTTTTTCCATACATACTTTATATTCAGCTCAACATTAAAGAAATGTTTCAGCTCAAAACTGTTCTTCATATCACATCAGCTGCTCCAAGCTACACACATCTGTAAGTTTAAAGGTTTTTGGGAAATATGCTCAACTGTTGTGAAGAAAACAGTATCAGTTTCATTTGTATGTTCAGGCAAGTGGATTGGGGTTCAAAAGAATAAAGGTTTTTTGCACATTTTTCCGAAACGTGTCCAAGCAAACTTACCTGTGGCTTTGAAATCCAGTCTGCAGGTATTTCTGGTCACGTGTCGGTGCTGCAGAGCTACGGGTGCCTCTGCTCGACAACATGCAGCAGAGGCCAGCAGTGATCTGAATGTCCGGATTTCACAGCATACGCTCAATGCCACAGCCATTTGTGATTGATGTCCAGCTTATCCCTGCAGATTATCTGACTAGTCATTTGCAGTTCGCCAATTGATAGCCCTGCACACTGCCACTGTGTGTGTGTGTGTGTGTGTGTGTGTGTGTGTGTGTGTGTGTGTGTGTGTGTGTGCGCGTGCCTCTGTCTGTTTGCGTAAATTCTCTAGAAGTGTATAATTTGTGCATCCACATGCTGCTGTCACTGCAGCAGCTCAGCTAACTGTGATCCCTCATCAGATCAAACAATCAATCAACAAAAAAAAACACAGCAGAGCTATTTTTAGCCGTGGATCAATGTTGTGCTGCGAAGTGAGATGGATGAGGAGCAGGGCTGACAAGTCAAAAGGGTTCCACCATAATCTTTGACATTTGACATTTTAATAACATAATGGCCTCCACAGAAATTAGTTGCTTTAGTTATTTGAATGTCATCAGTGATTATTTTCAGCATCAGTCTATGAGAAAAGTTTTGGGCCATAAAAAAAGTTACATCTTTAGACTTTATGGCCTGAAAGTTTTCTTTTATTGACAAAAGCTTCTGTATCTTTGATGTCACCCCAGACCTTTTTCAGTCCATAAAAATACAAATGAATTAGATTCATTATACAGTATAAAAGAATATTATGAAAGAAAACAGAAACAGTTGTCTTTTGTTTGTATGTTTTTCTATGTCAGTAACCCACCTTGTTAAAAAATAAAAGACTGTCTCTGGTTCTCCTCATAGCCTGTCGAGCTTCCTCTTTAAACACCATTAGAGTGTCTTCACAGGGGAGCTGCTCATGTAGAAAATTGGATAGACTAGAAAGCACACAAGTTCTGCCCCTTTTTTTATCTCAAGATTTGTTCACAGAGATGTAAACCTTAATTAACGACTGAGATATGTGTAAAGTCTGTTATTATATTTGTTATATATTATATTTTTATATTCAGGTTAAGAAGGCACAATCCCTTTCTTTTTGTCTTTTAATCAAATTACCTATACTTCTCTTGAAAGAATTTTTATTTCTACATCTATCAAGGATGCATGTCTCATTCAGGTCGACTTATTTCAGACAGAAAAATTATACTTCCCTCTTTTAAAAATGAGAAGCAGTGCAGGGAAAGATGTTCTTGCAATTCAGTGCTTCAGCACGTACTGTAAAAGTTAAATAAGGTGGACACAATAAAAGTAACACCTGCACAGTCGTACACCAACAATACCCCAGCTCAACAGCAGCAAATATAAAATGGTCACAGATGTCTGGATTCAACCTCAAGACTCTTTTGCTACCAACCAAACTTTATCCATAGCACCAACTTTTGAGAACTGTCAAGTACCAAATGCTGGATCTGGTATTGCACATTCCTTCTTACCTGCTGTTTCTAAGCTCCACCAGCTCATTTGTGTCTACATCCAAAGTATTCTCTCTCTCTCTGCATTTATTCAGCTGTCATTTCATGTCACAGGATTTTGTGACCCATCTCCACCCCTTCACCACTTCAAACTGTGGACGCCTGACCATCTCTAATCAAACCCCTTGATCAGAAGTTTCCCCCTCATGAAGACGACCCCATCCCTGAGCCCATTCCTCATCACCATAAATAGTGTCTAGGCTGTGGGGAAAGTTTCTTCAAATGCAATTTGCATAAATTTGCATACTCAAATAAAAGGTTAAAACAGAAGAACTGTAAGGCCAAACTGCATTTATGAGACATCATTTGAAAGGTAACATCTTCTAGTTTCTGAAAATGTGCTTTTTTAGCATGGGACTAAAACCCAACCTAAACTACATCAGCATAGTATTTTTTTTGTCCTCTCCTGAAACAAGTCATATTTGATAACAATAACTAGATATACTTTATACAAGAACTATGAAAATCCTTTTCCTTCTACATCTTGTCAAAAACTCCTGTGTGAAGTTTCAGGCCTCTGGGCATAACCCTATGGGGCATGGTTAGTGCAAAAATTACCTGAATACTTGAATTGTGGAGCATCTAACCAGGTATAACATGTCAATATTGACTAAAGTTTAAGCATTTACAACTCCAGAACGCCTTTGTAACGTAAAAAACTAACTGTCAAAAATTAACTTCAAATTTAAGAGGTTGGAAACACTGTATCACTTTCCATGGGGATCCACTTTCCGCCAAGGTCTAAACGCCGAGCCTGTTCCTCCTGTTCACAATAAATTCCATTCCATTTCACTTTTCATTTCTCATAGTCCTTCGTTCCTCTTATTGGTCTCTCCCGATTGAAATAATTTAGTTGTCTGTAGGGCGGGGCGATAAAAGCATCTTGATAATAATATAATATCACGAAAAAAAATTCTCACAATAAGGTTTACAGACTGGTGAGTAACTTAAGATAAATGTCTGTTCTGCATTTGGGTCAACCCTCTGTGCAATCACCCTGTTAGGCTTACTCACCTAACATGTTTAGGGTCAACAAGGACGGAAACAGCCACACTGTTGGAAACGTGAAAATGAGCAACCATGAGGAAAGTCAAATGTCTGCACAAGACAAGAAAATTGAGACAAAGACAGGTCGCACAGCACTGATGGAACTGCCAAAGAAGACAGGAAATACAACAAACCATTTGAAAAGGTATCAGTATTCAGAAAACCAAAGTACCAAAATAACTAGCACCAACACATGTCAACATTGTAAGTTGCATTTCCATTTAATCCCCTGGGTTTTCCTGCAGTGCCATTGTGACAAGTTAAAAGAGTAATCACTAATGGTATGTTACAAGTTTAACATGGCAGTGAATTCATGTCTGTAATAATTGATATTCTGATTTTCTGTGATAGATGTGTAAATCATGAGAAACAATTCATATCATGAGTTTAAAATTGTTAAATAACAGAAGAGATACATATTGTGTTGACAAGGGTTAAAATGCAAAAAAAAAGTCTTTATTTAATGAATTGTTTATTTAGTTTCTTGTTGTTAAAAGATAATATTAAACAGTATTATCCTTGATCTATTAAGTGTTCTTAAATTGCTAGTCTGAGATTGATTGCTTTAGTCTCCACCCACATATCAAGGGACTGTGGAGTAAACGCTCCCAATGAGGAAACAGCACCCGATCCCTCTCGTGACGATTTCTCCCCGTTTCTCAGGTATGTTATCTATATTGTGTACTGCTAAAGTGGTTGTCATAATTTTGTTATGAGTACAAATGTAGAGAGAATGCGCATGTAATGTTTTGACTGAATTACAGTGAAGTCTCGCGGAATAGAGTGGCGCAGCAATGAGTCCTAAAACCCGGAAATTAGTGGGCATTTAAGGACTTCCGGTTCCCAAGTCCCACAGTCTATAGGTTCTTTGAATGGGTTTTTGGGTAAATGGCTGAAATAAGGTCTGTGGTTAACACAGACTCAAGACAGTTTCATGTTTTATCCTACGACATAAAGTACACAATTAAATATGCCAGTCGTGATATCTTTAAGCTTTTACAACTAAAAAAGACCAGTTGCTAACAAGTGGCTAAATGAGACTACAGAAGTTGTCTGGGATGTTAAATGTCATCACACTGAACTCAAAGAAGGATCAACTCACCTGTCCACCTTTACAGACTCGTTGTGTTTAATACTTGCGTTTTAGTAAATTATTACTAACTTACACAGTTGTTTACATATTGTTTATTTACTACGTTTTGTGAGAGTTGCTGTGAGCTGTAGCTACATGTTGTTTACCATTAGAGAAAATGAAAAATTATGTCTCAAGAGAAATACCCTATGCTGTTGTAACGTAAATGAGGGTATGTTCTCTACTGAAACCAACCCTTTTGTGCAGATGTGTTTAAATTATGTTCATATTTGATTATCCATTTGAGTAAACACTCTCACTGGGAAAACATCACTCCATCACTCTTTTGATTATTTCTAACTGTTTCTCCATCATTTTGAATTAGTCCAATTTGTTTCTTTATGACCAAATACCTGCAGAACTAATGGTATTGTCGTTGCATTTTGTGCAAATTAGCAAATGTTAACATGCTAACGTGTTAAACTAAGATAGGGAACCTGGTAAACATTAAACCTGCTATGGCTGGAAATGCTATGGAAATGGTTGGAAGGAGCTGTTTTAGGCACCTCCATTATTTAAAGTTAAAAACTTCAATTGAATCATCTGTGCTTTTAGAGTAGTCATTGTAACACTTTTTCAATATAAAACATTAAATTATGCCTCCTTTCATGCAAACAGACAGGAATTTTACTCACATTATCAGTTAAATGTCACACTCTGGAGCAATGACTCGAATACATACAGTAAAACTAAATGAAGCTCTCTTCCTCTAAGATGAATAACCATTTATTGTATTTTAAAGTTAATCAGTGGGAAAAGTTCAGTGTCACATGGCTCATTAATGTGCAACTCCAGTCTGTAATTGTTAATGTTTTCAGACACTCAGTTCCACTTCCCTGCAGTCTGTCCTGCTGTTGTCTCCCCACCTCCTGTCTCACACTTACAGGTGAGGGCCACATGTAGCTTATACTCAGGTTTCATGTTTATCCAGTTTGTATCCAAGCTGTTTACCGTGCTTGTTGTGCTGTGGACACTTTTTTCTCCATGCTGAGTGCCAGCGTTTTATAGAAGAAATGATAAATTATTATTATAAATTATAATTCCAGGGTGTTTACGTCTAAACCTTATAGGATGAGGTTCAGAGGGTGATGGTTTGATTTCCGAAGTACATGGCACACAATGAAATCTGGAGTCTGTATGCTAATTAAATTTTTCAATCCACCCTACTACCACCTGTAAACTACTGTTACATCAGTAATGGGAATGTTGATTGAAATGCAAATTCATATTGCTCGCTTTTAGCTCTATTTTGGCCGCCGCTTTGTTCACCAGCTAGTCTCTATGTTTTTGGTAGTGGGCAGTGGATTTATCAGAAACCAAAACAGTAACGTTGTGGCCCCTAAAACCAAAAGAATGAGTTGCAAGATGTTAAAGTGCCCGAGTTTGTCTCTGTGAGCCCTTTCACATTTCTTATAGTCATTGGACTCATTGTTAATATGGAAAGATGGAGCAGTTTTAAATGTAATTGGCTTTTGTTTTCTAATGCCCACCTGTTTAGAGCTTATTTATCTTCCACTTGATGAAAACTGATGACTCTGTTGAGCTTTTGGTCATGAGCTGTTAAGCCTATTAGGTGAAGTATTCAAGCCTTGTTAAGCCTTCAAAATGATTACAGTTAACCATGAAATGCGGTAATTTCCTTGTGAGTAGGTAGCCTATTTTATTTTGGAGAATCTTTTCCAGAGGCAAAATGCTCTGGTCACACTGATCAGCTAAAGGGAGTAGCTTTGAGCTTATAGTGCATCTGCATTGCTGTCTGTCTCACACACACACACACACACACACACACACACACAGTTACACACAGAGCTGTGATGGTAATGCAGCGGTTCAGCTCAGCGCGGCCATCTCTTCATTAACACATTAATTGTTCTGCCACTATGAGAAAATCCGTCTTTCTACGTCCCTGGGAATGCTTTGCAGGGCATTCAGCTAAGAGCTTCTGCAGTTAAAATTGAAAACTGTGATAATAACCAAAATCATTAGCTCAGTGGGTGTTCTTGAAGAACTCTGCATGTTCATCCCCTCTCTTTCTCCTGCTCTCTCTGTCGTTCACTTTCTGTCTCACACGCTGAATTTTCTTTATCTGTCTCTTCTCCGCTGCTCTGCTTGTTTTGCAGTGTGTGTCCAGTATAATGCTGTTTGGCTTTTCAGTGTTTCCCACTGGTGAACTCCACTAATTACTGCGATCAATCAACTTCAAAACACACACTCAAATAGACACATGTGCACACGCTTGTACACAGTATCTGTTTGACCTCCTGCTCAGCCACACAGACGAAAAGATGCTGTCAAATGTTTGCAGTTTCACCTTGTTTCATTCACCGGTAGCAGAGCAGAGCACAATCCCACAGTGTTATCTCTGTACTGCTCATCAGATATCTGACACGCTCTTCTTTCATTCATCTATTGCATCTCCACCTTTCCATGTACACAAGGCTGTATAGAGCAGATAATCATCAGCACTATCTTCTTAAAATTAGATGTTGTCTATGAACAGTAAATACAAGTATGTTGCAATTTGTTGACCTCTCTAAACTCCATTTGTGTAGTCAATGGCGATCCTAGACTCTGGGCACCCATTAAAGGCACCCATTTCCCCTTGGGGGCCCCAAGCATTTGCATGGTTTTCCTATATTGATGATGCGCCTCTCTATTGTGCCATTAACAGCAGTCTTAAAAAGAATCATTAGAAATAAATAAGACCAAAACTGAACAGACCAGCTGATGGGATATTTGTCTTGTACCCTGAAATGATTGCTTTCCAAGAGTTCACTGTCAGTATAATTGCACTGTGAAAACCAGATTCATATTTACCTTGTTATTGTTTGTCACCCTGTAAATTATAATTCAAAACATTTCACTTGTCATAGACTGCAGCGTGTCACTTCAGCTTGACAGGATTATTGGCCAGAGACACTTTTCAGCTGTGCTGGTAATTTAAGCCTAGCTGACCCCGCAGGCTTCCAGCCAGCTCCTGTCATACACACAGAGCTTGTTAAGATTTGTTCTGTTTTGTGGTATTAGACAAGGAGTTTACCGTGTTTATAAAAAATAGCTCCAACAGCAACTGCTCTTCTCTGAAGGGGTTAGAGGTGTTGGGTGGGGTTGAGGTCAGGGCACTGTGCAGGTCGGTCAAGCTGTTCACTGTTAACCTGGGAAACCATTATGAACTCAGCTTTATGCATGGAGGCATTGTCATTCTGTTTTGATATCCATGAGAACATATATTTGTGGTTTTAAGAACCAAAATCCATATCAGTGTAGTTTTACATCTCCCCTCTCAGGCTTCTCTCTAGTAACAACAGGTCGGTGAGCCAATCAGAAGAGGCTCTGAACCTCCCTTCTGATTGGCTGACTGTTTTCTGAGTGATCGAATAAAAATATAGCAGATTTCAGGTAAACACTCAGAGATATCAAATCCTGAAAGGCTGGATGGTGGATCCAGGTGGGTGGGGCTTGGGGCGTAGCTGACAGGGGTGACTGCTTTGTTGTGACATCACAAAGTTACAGAAGTCCTGATGGCTGTTTTTAAGGCTCAGTTTCTGAATACAGGCTTTGTGCATTTCTCTGTGGACTGAGGCTTTGATACTTGCACAGTATTAATATAGAACCTAGTCCTGCTTAATGGTCAAAAAAGTAATGGAAATCTACTTTTATACACTATGGGACTTTTAACTCTGACTAAGGAGGTTCCAGCTTCTCATGAGGATTTGCTTCTCTTCTCTGTTTTCTATCATTGTAAATTGAATTTCTTTGGGATTTGAATTGAATTTCTTTGGGATTTGAATTGAATTTATTTGGACAAAACAAGCAATTTGAAGACGTCACCTTGGACTCTGTTAATCTGTGATGAGCATTTTTCTACTTTTTATGACAGTTTACTGACTAAATGATGGCTCCATTAATCTGAAAAAAAAACAGATTAATCAATAATGATAATAGTTGGTAGTTGTAGCCCTGATCATTACACCAATTCATTCATAAACGGAAATGAACCATTACTGTCATGGACAAGCCAGCTTGGGATGCTTGTTTAGAAGAGGGTAATTGAAAATAAAAGAACCATTAACTGATAAACCTTCTCCTCTGAAACCATGCATGAGCTATCAGATGCTCATGCTTTTATCTCAGCCGCTCTGCTGACAGTTCTGCTGTGTCACTTTCAGCAGGCACAGTGCTGACTTCATCTGTGAATTCAGCCAGCTCGGCTTTAACCTCATTTGCTCCTCTGTGTGTTTTTTGTGCATTCTCCATCTCATTGATTCATTTCCAAAGACAATTTTCATTTTCCAAGTTTGTTTTCATTTTCAAAGTCCACTGGTCTGTTTTCAGCCACACTAATTACTTTGACATCAGTAATTTTATCACACAGCACACACTTGGTCACAATTTTAAATGAAAATAGCACTGCTTTCTTTTCTGAGAGCAGGTTGTCCTCAGTTTGCCCTGGTCAGCCTCTCAAACGCTTCAGTTAAAGCTGAGGGAATATTTGGCTCCAAGCGGCTGCAGATTTTAAGGAAAGCTCAGCTCTGAAACTCTGCCAAAACCACACAGTGCCATTTGTCAACACAGCAGCCTCAGAGTGCAGGGCTTCATTTGCAGCTGACATCGTCACCATTCTACACCTGCGAATGATCACTCGGTCAACCGAGTTCAACCCCACTTTGCTCCTTTTGGCTACAGCTCGAGGACTCATGGCTCAGGGATTGCAGCAGGAGGCCTGCTGGTAAAAACCTACGTTTGAATAAGAGAAAAGAAATATTAGGGACAAATGTACTAAACTGACATGGTATGATAGTGTAATAATGCATTTTTAGATTGTGGGGTTTAAGAAAAACATCAACACAATAGTTTAACACAAAAAAGTAAATCAAGGACAGTTGTTTGCTTTTTATTCCACATAAACATTAAAATGAGATTTTCTTTTAGCATCAGATGAATTTGAAGCCCATGGATAATTTAAAAAGTTGTTCTGGTGCCTGAGGATGTTCTCATTCACCATTATTATGATAAAGTTATTTTGGAATATAACATCATAGCACTCAGTGGTGCCACTCTGTGGTCAACTGGTAATTAGCCACCAACACAACCTCTGATCTAAAGTCAGATGCCTTGTAAAGGATTACATCTAATTGAGAAAGTGTTTTTTTTCTTTTTACTTTAAATCTGTTTGACTGTTAAACAGAAGTGCCTTAAAATATTATTATGACAAATGTATCTGCCTTCTTAATGAACACAAATAGTTGACCTTTGAAATTTGCTCCAAAGACAATGATCTGTTTTATTTGATGCACTGCAGGTTGTGATCATGCATAGTTTTGTCATTTTTCTGTAGCTGACAAAATGAATAGTAATAATGAAAGTCAAATAAATGTAATACATATTAGTATAATTTTTTTTTTTGCTTAATTTATTGTATTCCTCTCAATGAATGTGTATTTGATAGAAGTTCTGCTCATTCATAGCCTACAAAGTAAATTTTAAAACTGTTAACGAGTTGTCGTTTGTTGGAAAAAGCACAGGTGTAAATAATGAGACTAATGATGGCTGAGTCAAATTTAGCTGCTTCAGTGTTGGGTGCTCTACTGCCATTGTACATGTTGGCTGTTAATAGTGTCATTAACACCAGTTTCTACTGTGTCAAGTAATTAGTGAAAAATACAACAAACAAACTTTAAATGTTGAGTTCTGTCTAAGACAAGCTAGTCGCTCAATTATATGTTGAAATAGTGCAAGCAATAAAAACAAATCATTTGAAACCGCAATTCTTTGCTTTCACAGGACATGCAGTAGGATACCTATGGGATATAGTCTAACAGCCTACAGAGATGGAAAACGTAAAACAACCCGACCACTATATCGTCGAATTAAAGTCCTGTTTGCTCCAGGTTGTGCCATTGCCACGAGCGCATGTTGTTGGTCTTAAGCAACGCAGTGGATGCACGCGGCTGCGTCATTTCCTGACAGAGGACGGTCTGAGGCGAAGGAGCCGCCAGTCTTCGCTCAGTCGTTGTAGTAACGTCTGAGAAGCGGAGACGCCGAGCAGCAGGTCACCTCCACACCGCTACCGGACGGATAATACAAAACACAGGCAGCGAGCAAATGTCGTTTGGGTCCTGTTAAACTGCTGGATATTTATATTTTTGTGAACTTGACGTCGTTTGGAACTAAAACCGTGAGCGGAGCGGGATATTGTGAACTCCTCGGGACGCTGAGCAGGAGCATAAAAATAACTTTTTTCTTTTTCTCTTTCTTCGTCGAGGAAATAGTTGGTTTTGCTTGTTGAATTGGCTGAGCATCACTGGACCAAGTAGCCTACAAGTAGTTTTCAGTCCTGGGGTTGTTTATTCCGCCCTGTAGCGGAACTGTTGACGGTGAGGCGGACACCAGAGAAGCAGCGGCTCGGCAGCCACCTGACCTCCTGGAAAATAAGACCGCAGCTAATGACACGGAGGCTGAGATCCTGACGTGGCTCATAAGCTCTCTGACGGAGTAGGACGACTTTTCCGCGAGGCTGTTGCATGTCCAGTTTTGACGCAACGTTTCACACATGAAGTTTGCAGAATCCAATTAGGCTACTCATAGGCTATCTTAATTATGGTAAGTGCTAATTAATTTGTGTCAACTGTGAAATTGAATTAGTTGGACTTAATTGCCCGTTGAAGTTACCGCTTTTTGAGCTCTATCCAGCAAATTGCGAGTAATAAGTGGAGCATCTGTCAGAGCCAGACAGCATGGATATAACCGGAGTGCACGTCCTCCAGCGGTAGTGATGCCAAGCGCCGGTCTGAACCCGCGCCGCCAGCCCGTAATGCCTGCTCTCTAACCCGCACCAGTGTGGCGCCTTGTCCCGGTCACACAGCTAGGATGAGCAGCACCGACCTGGAGCGCATGTCGCTCAGCTCCTCGGCCAACTCGGTGGCCTCCAGCGCGCGGACGCTGTCGGCCAACGTGAGAAAGCTGCACAACGCGCTCAACCTCCTACTCAACGACTTCGAGAGGGAGCAGTTCATCCACTGTCTCAACGTCTACCACTCCAAACGCAACGTGTACGACCTGGTGCAGACCCTTAACGTCATCCTCAACGCACCCAGCAAGCGGCAACTTCTGCCCATGCTGCGGCTGGTCATCCCCCGCTCTGACCAGCTTCTCTTCGAGCAGTACACCTCGGAGGGCCTCTACTTGAAATCGGATTTAGTTGCAAGCAATGGCAACGCTGAAACTCCACCGGGCGACTTCCCCAGCGCCAGCCCGACTCCCCCGGGGCATTTCTCGCCGAGCAACCCGCCTGAGTTTCAGGTGGCGTTGCGTGGCTCGCCGGACAGCTTCAGCACCAGCAGCGACGGGACAGCTCCCCTGGTGCCGCTGCTCGGGAGGAACTTTATCCACGAGCCGCCGGGAGAACTGCGGCAGGTGACCATGAAGCGGCACAAGAGCAACGAGGGCCTGGGCTTCAGCATCCGCGGCGGGTCGGAGCACGGGGTCGGCATCTACGTGTCCCTGGTGGAACCGGGGAGCCTGGCAGAGAAAGAGGGACTCCGGATCGGTGACCAGATCATGAAAGTCAACGACAAAGTCTTCGACAAAGTCACTCATGCTGAAGCAGTGAAGGTAAGTTTGCCTTTTTTCTCTCTACACCAAACCTGCACTTGCACAGCTATTACAACCTGCACGTTCATCCCTTTAACAGAGGCTATAAATCTAGCAGCCAGCAGCAATTCAGTGAACTGGCACGAATGTCAGAGTCATGGGGACTATTTGCACTGGCCTTGTACTCATAACCCACATCTCGTGTGTATAATAAGATCCCGACTCATATTAATTATGTGTTTGGCCTCGGTGTCTAAGACTGACCTCATGGAGCTAACAAGACCCGATTGGTTCAGGGAGAATAATTTTATTGACTGGAATCAGCTATGGCTATTTCTTATATGAGTGGGCAACGTGTTGCAGCAGCGCTGTTGTGCAAACTGTGCACTGACTCTACTACTTCTAGGAAAACATGCAGGTAACTAAACACCTTGAGAGCAGCTGGTAACCATAGAGCAGTATGTGTTTGTGTGAAAGTGTGGAAAGAGAGGTGGAGGTTGGCCCTACAGCCCTGGCGCTATAAAGTAAGAATAAAGACTGGGACTACTTTAGCTCTTTGAACTATTGTCAATGCCGCGAGTGTAAAGAAAGCCTATTAGCAAATGAGGTGATAAAAGAGCATGTCTGATTTGTGTACAGTGAAAATTGATTTAAGAGGAAGCCTTTGAAGGTCCTTGGTTTTATGAGTCCTGTGAGCTGTGCATTGTGCTGGAAATTCATCTTATCAGTTTCTTCTCTTTCCGGGACAGGTTTTACCGTGTACTCATTCACACCTATTTATCCACACTCATGTCACAGAGATTCATAGTCAGTTGTAAAGGATCTGGTGAAGAAACCATACTCTCCCTTATTTATTGCTTTTACTTAATTTCATTTTTTTTTTTTTTATATATTTTTTTTTTTTTTTTTTTTTTTTTTGAAAATTCATACCTGTTCATTTATTATTTCTCTTTTATAGTGTATGTCCATATACCATATTGTATTTACTGTTGTGGCAATCTTTTGAACAGATTTTAATCTTAGTGAGATTTGTACTATAAGGTTCAGCACGGTGATTTCTATCTACCCAGGCAACCATGGCTTACACTTTGAGAGAAGACTTATTGATCAGTTAAAAGATAGGACACAAAACTGCCTAGACAATGAGAAATAATCACCAAAGTGCTAGTCTAGTTGTTGTCTGTAGTTGAAAGGTCAGTGGCTTGTTCCCTCTGACAACCATGGATTATAGCTTGAATTAAGTTCTGTCTAACCTTCTCTGATCTTGAAAAAGTCATCCATGCTTTTATCTCTTCTCGTGTGGACTTTTGTAATTCACTTTATGCAGGGTTCAGCTATAAGGCAATCCCCTGACCCTCAGTAAATCCAAACTACTCCCCATACAGGCTTTCACCTAATGCCAAGAGATGAGAACATGCTATACCTGATTTTTTACTGATTTTTTTCAGCAAAAATTTCAGGTGTTACAAGGTCAAGGTCCTGATATTTTGTCATCCCCTATCCTCTGGATAACTGTGCCTCTCCTTTGCCCTGAGTTGGCCCGATGAATGCATTTTCATGGTTTTATTGTAATATGCTGTTTTATTTTGTGGTGTAAAACAATTTGGAGCTTAGTCCGTCCCGTTAATACATCTGTGAGGGAAACTCAAAACCCCAATGTGTTCATACATAGCTTTTTTGTGGACTTTTGTGATGAAGCAAAGCTTTAGTGTTGTGTGTCCCTCACTTGTAAATTGCTTTGGATAAAAGCATCTGCCAAATGAGTAAATGTAATGTAATGGAAATGAAAGCGGTCATTATCCTAGTTTTGTCTTCATAGTTTCTGTAAATCCGCTCCTCAGACTAAATTCTTTCAGGAGACTGCAGCAGAACGTCCCTGCACCTCATATTGAACATGATCTCAAACTGCGTTGGATAGAATACTAATGATGGAATTAACCATTCATATTTTTCCAATCAATTTTCTTCACATTTAAAGTCATCCCTGATCTGTGGAGCAGAGGCTATTGATTCCTGTTAATGTAAGTGAATGATTAGAGAGTTTGCTTAAGTTCCTTACATTTTGTATGTAACCAGCTGAGACTAAGAAGAAGTGAATCCAAAAGATGGTTGAAAGATATTCTCCTCATGTGTGATGCCTACATCTCTCTGTAATATAGTATTCCTTTATTATCTTTATTCCTACTGTTACTGTCAGCAAATCCTGTTTTCATGATTGTTCTGCAGCTGTTTTAGACCATTAAGCCGTCCATAATGACTATGGTATGTCTATATCTATGACTACTAGTTACACTGCTATGACTGCCACTTGGCCTAGTGCTGTTATTAGCACCCAGCCAACAGAAGAGAAGCCTTGCTTATATAAAATAACCCCCTGGTGGTCCTTAATGCTTCAGTTATTTTTATGCCCTCTAGGTTTAGACTAAATGTTATTAAAGGCTTTTAGAACCATAATCATTTTAACCTTTTAAACTCTGCCAGACCTTCTAAATAGTTTGTCATTACAAACTTCTGTTGTGCAGCCAAACCTGTCTGGTCTTATACAGACCTACACAAGTGTTTTTTATATTCTGTTTCAGATATCAGATGACATACGTATATGATATTTCTGCCTGATGCCATAGCAGCTTAGGTTTGAATATTTCAGTCAATCTGAGCATCGTGTGCCTTCAGTGATGTGTTCGAACATGCAGGGTATGTGATGTAAATGAAAGAAATCATTATCTATAGTGTAAAAGAAGTTTAAAGCTATTCAATTTCCATCATGTTATACAACCCCTTTTTCACTCTTTGGAGTTGTGGACAGATTATTGAGCTGTTGATTGATTCTAAAAGCACTTACTCGTTAGAACAGCCTAAATACTGGATTTAAGCAATAACTGACCACAGACAACAAACCACAACACTTTGAATAAACAGATAAATGTCATTTCATTTCAACAATAATTTTATTCACAGAGGCGCTCTGTTGGGAGGGGCAAAATGGGGAAGGGGAAAAGGGTCCCCTGATGTCCCCTCATATTGGGACCAGTCTGCCACTAGTCTTCACGTTTATGTGTGTTTTCAGTGGGTGTCTTTGCCTGGGGCCGTCCAGAGTTGAGGATTGCCACTGTTTATTCATTATAGTTACTATTATCATCATCTTAACACAATATAACATTTTTATTGTTTTTTTTATAGCCACATTATAGGCTACCATCCAAGTCTGAAAACATCCCACTGAATTTAAGCTTCTGATACATTTGACAGATGAAATGTCACCTCTGAATTAGCTGCTGTCTGTTCAACTCTGGATGAATCCAGTTGTGACAGCAATCACATCTGATCCAGTGTCCTCACCTGCTCCCAGAGTATCCAACTTCAGAGCTCCACCTGTCAGTATTTTTATATTAATCTCCAATCAAATGACTCTGTGTAATGTAAGGGCTTGTGGTGACAAACCAAAAGAGAGTTATCACCCAACTCACACAAACCTTTTTCGCCTTTTTTAGCTCAGTTTTGGTTTTATGGCATGCTATATGATTCGATCTCGGCATTGATCCAGGCAGCTGTTTTTTATCGAAAAAGGTCTGATATCCCCACTGTAATAGCAGACAAATAAAAGTTGGCGACTAAATAGTGAAGAAAGTGGAAAATCTATCAGATAAAGAGCCAGATATTTTTCTTATGGGCTGAAACACAGTTAAAAAGAGTGAATAGTGGACCTTTATTCACTAGGTGGACTTAAACAAAACTGCAAATGAATGATAATGTTGATCCATCTCTGCTTGATTTGTAAACAGGCATTTTTTTTTTAGCAAAGAAGCCAAAAAACGGGATGAACGCAGTTTTAAAAGTCTGCACTGTATACCCCAACCCCAAGTGTTGAGTGATTTTTGAGTCTGTCAGCAGCTACAATACTGCTCATTGCTTAGCCAGAATGTTATATGAAAGTCACTTGTTTACCTCACACACAAATAAGAAATCACTAATCCCACACAAACAAGAAGCTTGGCTTTAAATAAGTCTTTGAAACACATTTTGTTTCCAGCACATTACTCATTCACACTGTTTTTTCCCCGCTGTATACCTCTGCTTAGGCTTAATCCGCTCCACTTTAGCAAACCTGTGTTGCCTGATGAATTCAGGGATGGCCTCTGAAAGCAGTAGGTTGTTATTTGGCCCAGGGGATGAGTCAAGGGCTTACAGCTGTATTTCTTTGTGTGTCTGACTCTCCTCCTCCTAAGAGCCTGCCTTGGCCCTGGTCCCCAGAGTCACTGCCAAGGTTAGCTACCCAGTCAGCATTTAGACCTTTTCTTTATCATCATCTCCGTGATGTGCTGGACAGTCAGGAGATGTGACAGGATAGGGATTGGGACATAAATTGTGTTGTCTTGGAGCCAGAGCCACAACATCAACAAGACAAGCAGTCTTGTCTCACCATCAGCCACAGGCTGCCTGTCTCTCAGACTTTTTAATCTGATTGGTTTCAACTCTGAGGGGGTGTGAGAGGGAGAAACAAAGGCAGAATGGTGGTGTAGAGCCACAAAGACCAACACCAAAGAGAGACAGCGGAGAAGACACAAGATGGCTGAGCATGACCTTGTTGGTCATGTTTCCCTTATATTCCTTTTTGTCTTAATTAGTTTTGAATGCTGTCTACAGTAATTCAAAGAAACACTGTAGTTTGGTGTCAGTTGCTGACAGTTGCTGCAATGACCGGCCTGCAAAGGGACCAGAGGGTGAGGAGATTTAAGAAAAGAAAGAGACCAGCTCGTCTAAATTCTCTGGGTCGACACCTGGGCTGCTGCCAGCCACATTGACATGCAAAGACTTGGCCACAAGTCAGAGGAATGGGAGCTGAGAGGCCTAGAGTAGCTCTGCACACTGCTAATGGTCGGTGTGTTGATTAGATGGCGGAAGGCAGATAGAAATCTCGTTAAACTTAAGGACGGTTTTAATTGATTCATAGCTTGGAGCTGATTCCGCTGTGACAGAGGTTCGTCTTGCTTGATGTTATCAACATGCAGACCTGCACCAGAGTGCTCGCTGTGGAGAGTCTGCAATTGCTTAGCCCACTTTACATGTTATTATGCACTGGGCAAAACTGACACCTCTCCAGTGCACATTATTTGGACTTTAAGGACACCATTAAATAGCATGTTTACTTCCCTAATGTGATGTGATTCCTCTTGAAACAGGTTGTTGGGGTGGGACAAATATCAGTAATGGAGTGTGTTTTATTTTTTGACGGGAGAGCCACACAGGAGGCGTTACTTGTGGTAACTGCTGTCTTCGCTGTCAGAATCAGTTTGCCCAGTAATCCATCCCAAGTTCAACCTAAAAGTTTTGTGACCCTATAACGTCATTCTATTTGTGCTTTACAAAAAACTTCCTGGAAACATTACAGTTAGTCTAACCCACAAGATTTGATTACTGCTTGTTTAACATGTTTAGCTACCACAGACAAAATTATTTCCTGATAGTGTAAACAAGCTGAAAGTGTCTTCTGACGGCTTTACTGCAGAGATGGACGAGGGACTGAATCATCTGTCAAGCCGCCAAAAGTTACTGCTCTCATAGAAAGTCAGGATGAGGAAAAGAGCTGAACAATGCGAACAGTCAGAGAAAATCATTCTGACCACTATAAGAGCCCGACAGTATGGGACTGATGAACAGGCAGCACAGGATTTACTTTCTGCCTTAATGGAAGTGTTTCATGTTTCACTTCAAGGATGAGGACTCTCTCTCTTTTGCATCTCAAGGAAACTTTCCCAACAGCTCGAGTCTGAAATTGTTTCTTATTTTCAAAATGTCCTTTTCCAAAAACAAGTGCTGGAAAAAAACTTTGGGTGGACAGGGTGTTGGGGTCTTTTGACTTTTCTTTAGCATAAGTTTATACATTTTTAAGTATATGATGGCAAATTGGTTTTGACTTATCGGCTCCAATGCAGCAGCAGTTACCACTCATGCGTCACTTGAGCATCTGAGGGTCTTGGGGTGCAAAGACACTCTGAACCTATGTTGCCGTAGCTGATTAAGCACTGCAGTGAACAGCCTGGAATAAATGAGGTACAGTGTCTTTAGGCCTGGCCTCTGGGCTTGTATTTACACACGTTTGTTGGTATGTGTCTAATGATACTGATCAGCAAATTTGTATACAAACTCTCCAAATAAGTTTGGAGTGCATATTTCTATAAACATGGGGTTGATTGTTGCCTAAAGGCACCCTGAAGGTTAGACAACTCCACAGCACAAATGTTGTGCTGCTGAAATCACAGCAAAGGTGAATTATTTCTCTTCTCTTCTTATTCCCAGTCCTCAGCAGCTACTGCTAACATGCCCTTGAGCAAGACATTTAGTCCTTAACTTATCAAGTGGCAAAAATTTGCAGATTTGCTGTCAAGTGGTAAGTTTCCCTGCTGTAATGTGTGTTGCTGAATATGAGGGAGGACATTGCTAAAAAAAACCTGGATGCACAATAAAGCTTCCTGGATAAACAAAATACTTACTAAATAGACTAAAAAAGTCTATAACTTGTTTTTTTGGCCTCTTTCTGCCATGGCTCCATTTATTACAGTCTCTGAAAGCCCATTGGTTTACATAACTACTTCTCCAGGGTCTCAAATGGCATTTTATATCACAGAAGACTTGTTTTGGTGAATGTGTGCACTCATACAAATTATTCATGTGTATACAAATCATGGTGTGCTTTAGGGCTGTCGTTAATGCCTCAAAGCTTTGACCGTTGCGATGGTAATTGATGTTCAAATCAGTATTTGAATGCTGCCTTCTTTAATTATTATTAAACTGTATATATGCATTACCACAAAATTACCAAATAGCCAATGAAATAAGAAATATTAATTCAGCTTTACTCATTATGCATCAGCATGAATTATTATTACTTATTTTCAGACAAAGACATTTAATCTTAGTGATAGTTTGGTGCATCACAGCTCTCATCTAATGTTACCAGCACTGACACATGACCATATGACCGGCTTAAATTACAATTTGCAAAGTTGAGGAAGATCACCCCCAAGACGTTGAGCTCCACATATGCCAAAGGAAACTTGCATATAACATGTGATTTGGCAAATCACCTAAAATTAATATCTTAGCCCTTTTGCATGCTAGAATTTTCTTTTTTCAATTTTGATATTCACAGGTAATTCTCACTGAAGCCTTGAAGCCCCAAGAATTGGATTTGGGACAGGCCTACGGTGCTCATTGTGCTCTGATTTGTATGAAAGGTACAGCTTGTATTTGGTGGAAGCATGCAGTTTTCTGTAAAAGCTGCAGAAACAGTGTCTATTCATGATGAAATAAAGGGACCTTTGGTTGGTTCTCAGATGTTTCATGTTGAAATGATTTATGAGATTATGTAACCCTTTTTTTTAAATCGCAGCACTTGTTGCTTTAGCCACACAGGGTTTAATTATTATATTTGCTTTTTTAAAAACAGGCAATGTTAACGAGATTTGAGCAAAAATCCCACAACAGCAAATGAATCAAGGGACAATAATTTCTCTCTGAAAGAGTCATTTAAAAAAAAAAAAAAGACTCCACCAAGAAACAGCAGCCAATAACGCAATTTACAGTTTTTTGTATGAAGTGGAATTTGGCAGTATAATTTAAGAACTTTTGCATTTCAGTCATCTGTCATAATTAATTGAATTGCGCTTCATTCACTTTCATAATCACAGTTTAGCTGTATCTCAAGACAGCAATTTTAATTTACTTCATCTGGTAATTAGTTTCCATGTTATTTTATTTAATTGAATGGTTTTCTATTTTTCCTAATGGGAGTGTTTCTCGGAATATAACATGCATAGAGCAGGACCACTATCTAAACTGGCATAAAGGCTGAATTTGCATGACATTATGACTGTATAGTTAACTGTATGATTACTGTATGGCTACTGCTACTCAACAAAAACCCATGGACAAATGCCGATATATAACATTTGAGTCTTTTAGCCAGTGTTTGGACAACTCCAGTACAAGGCTGATGCCCCAGTGTTCTTAATGTGGCTCGTGACTACTTCATTATGATTTTACACTAGTGAGATGATTTTTACATTATCAAGAAGTTTTAGCATGTTGTTTTTTGGGAGCAGTGAAAAGTGGTGCTATAATAAAGCGGTGGTGCCGTAATACAATCAAGCTCTATATCTTTAATAAAATGTACTCTACTGTAAAACAGGGCTGTTGAAATGCTGATTTTTCTATATGGTCAACAGCTGTCTATAATGTAGGAGAGTGGATTGAAGTGTTGGATCAGCCAACCAGAAACTCTTGATTAAACAAAGTGCGGACTCACGGTTACTTCAAAAACTACCCTTGTGGTGCCCTTAAGCAAGACACTTAGCACCTGACTGCTCCGCTGGCCGGCAGTTATTTGGCCACCAGCTTGTGCTGGCCGGCTTCCAGTTGTGACAGTGTGTGGCTATATGCATATGAAACAAGTCATGGCTGACGTTTGGAGGATCAGCACTTCTTCTTATTCTTCTTAAATTCTCGGCAGATTGAACTCTGCCTCAAGGACAGAGGGAAATTTCCGTCGACCATACAGATCCAGCCCTGTGGTGAGAGACATTTCCCTTTTCCATCAGCTACCAGTTCTTGTGTTGACCAGAAGTTTGAAAAGAAGAAGAAATCCCTAAATTTGGCATAAAATAATGTGTCGGACCATCTTAGAACTGCCACATTCACACAGATTGTAGAAGCTTCCTTGCAATGAAACATTTACTCAACCCACAGTTATAAATGTTGGCAAAGTGCAGCGTTTGTTTCTTCTTTACCCACAGTGTGCACTTTTTTTTAATTATCAAAACCTGGAGCAAAACCTGGCCACATCAGTACCTCTACATTTATTAAGACATTTTTTTCTCTCACAGAAAACAGCAGAAAAATGTTTTGTTCAGTTCAGGTGAGCAACTACTCAAAGTGGAGGAGTGCAAGTCTCTCAAGCTTTTAATCAGGAGGGAGGGTAGAAGAGTGTTGGTTAGATACTTTGGCTGCAGTCTAAGGAGTTGGCAAAAAGAAAATGGAGGGAAAGGAAGCAGAAACATAATGGATGGATGGAACAATGAATAATGAAGTTTTGTCTATAGTGCATAACAGTGGAACACAGCTCACTGCATGAACTGATTCATCATTTACATGTGATTTTTGCTTATGCCCGGTCATATTATGATGAACATACTGCAAGTATTGGAGAAATATCATATCACAATATTGATTTAAATCATATTCTCCAGGCCTTCCAGCAAACACTACACCTCAAGGTTGAGTGCAGCTCCTCAGTTCTATTCCTCTCTGTAATTAACAAGTGAAATATTTATAAATTGCTTTAATTAAGTGGGCGGGTGCCAAGTCTCACCGGCTTTGTGTTGTGCCATGCTGCACTGATGAATATTGAAATGTTTACTGTCGTTGGAGGCTTAATGGTGAAGGGATGGGAGATGATGGGACCACACAGAGAGGCGTTCTTTTTGTAATTTATATGTTGTCTGAGGCAGGGCAGGAGATGATGTCATTTGCAGCGTTTTAAAGCTGTAATCTTTCTCACTTGTTGATGTTTTAATCTGCCATTCTCCATCTCCTCCTCCTTTATCTTTGTAAAATAATTTTTGTTTTTCATATAAAGCTACACTTTCACCATCACTTGTCCATACAGAAGATGATAGATTTTACCATTTTACTTTCACTTGCTTTTGCTGGGCCATACCCCCTCACACATGTGCACATTAACAGACACATGCAGTTTTATCCCTGCGAGCTGTTCCTGGCACTAAATCAGGAATATCTCTCCTCTTTTGCCTCCTTTGGCGTCAAATATCTCATAATTTTATCCATCTTAAGGCAGCATTTTTATTCTCCTCTGGTTGGCCCACCTGGGGTCCCTCAGACTGATTCGCTGCCAAAGTGACTCCATTGTAACGGTCTAATTGCTTTACAATGGAGCCGCCGAATGCTTCAGTTCACAGCGAAGGTGTCCCCAATCCATCACCTGGTCTCCGCAGCACTAAATCACCGGAAGCAGCCATTAATATCCGGTCAATGAGCTGAATCCCTCTATTTCTGGTCACTTCTGTCTGCAGGCAGGAAATGACTTATTCCATTAGTCCCTGGGGTTCTCTCATTTTAACAGACATGAGATTTTATTATTTAAGGCCTGTGGTGAGACCACAGTCACGCTTTGTGCAAATAAAGCTGTTTGAATGTGTAGTAAACCGAAAAGCCTGAGGATATACATATCCAATTGTCTGTTTATTAGTGCTCCTAGCTAAAACTAATGGAGTCGAATACAACAACTGTGTAGTAAAACCTACCCTCATGAAGGTTATAGTGTACAGCTTTTGTTGTAGAGAGGTGTTGATTCAACTTTATGGCCATTTTGAGATTGTAGTTTGCAGTGTTATTATTGCAGTTAATCTGCTCTCACTGATCAAGGACTGTGTTCGTTTTAGCTAGGTGTACCGAATAAACATTAGATACAGCTGTAATATCAACATGTACACTGTATAAAGCAATCTAACAACACCATATAGACCTGCCACAAAAACTGGATGGCGTCAACTCTTATCTGTCACACTGAGCTTCACAACAACATTTTGACTGCAGGGCTGTTGCATTATGCATTACATTGTGCAGGTGCTTGTAGAGGTCTTAATTTATGTTGGCACCTGAAGTCGGGGGAAAAGTCAAGAAAGATTTGTTGTTCAAGCCTCAGTTTTCGTATATATTTCTATTGTTTTTTTATATTGTTATACAGTATTTCTCCTATTCTGTAAATCAGGATGTCCTGGTAATTTTTTTTTCAGCCCATTCCAAGACCTTTGAGTATCAGCTAGTGCTAGATCCAAAAAATGTCCTGGTTGGGTGACGATCTTTGAGATCAGTTCAAGACATCCCTATTTGTAATATCTGTTGAAAGTCAATTAAATAAACCTGTTCCGTAAACTATTGAATTTGCAATAAAGAATGGAAAGTGTAAGATGTGTAAGAATGAAGGCAATGGAAACATGACATTGTTAAAATGAAAGCAAAGTGATGTGTTCTTTTTTGTCAGTGGGTGATGCTTGTGATGCCCTCCGGACTTTTTTTTTTACGCTCGGTGGGAATTTTGATCAGAGGTAGCGCCGCTAGCGTTCAGCTGTCCTGACCTCTGAAGGGATTTATGGTTGAGTTGAGATGGTTGGGTTTTTTTCTCTGAGGCTGTGTTCAGCCATTGTGGGAGTCATGAGACTGCAGGAGGTCTGCTTTGAATATCAGTGAGGATTTGGAAGGTTCATTGTCACTTTGGTTTTGTCTGTTGCTCTTTGATAGTATAATTATGAACTGGGCACAGGGAGAGGTGTGTATGTAGCTACCACGCATACACATACACATGGGTTCTCTCCAGGTACTCCGGCTTCCTCCCACAATCTAAAGACATGCACATTAGGTTGATTGGCGACTCTTAATTGCCCATAGGTGTGAGTGTGAGTGACTGTTTGTTTCTATATGTCAGCCCTGTGCTGGACTGGCGACCTGTCCGGGGTGGACCCCGGCCCAATGTCAGCTGGGATGCGCGAAATTGGGCTGAGTTGCTCTTTCTCCCTTACATATATATATTTCATAAAAGTTTGATAATTTTGCTGACAGTGGGTCCAGGGTTTTTCTGTTAGACAAGGTGACATGACTCTGCCATACAATGCTGAGGATAACCCTGCATGACTACATCCCTTATCACTATTCAAAACAGTTTTAGTTTGTATTTAAAATGAGTCCAATATGATCACAGTCATGTAATCATTTACAGCGAGGTTTAGTGTCGGCACACTTAATTAAATTATCAAAAAATTTTGATATTTCTTTGAAACATGGCAGTGACGAGATAACTCTTATCTGCTTCCTCTTTTACATTTTTAATACATGATTATATTATCTTAAGAAGCTTAGTGATTGTAGAAGCTGTTGGAGACTTTTGTTTCCCTGTGATTGAAGCTCTGTCGTTTTCTCTGTGATTTGTAAGTTGTACTGCACCGAAGTGAGACGCACACACTCAGAATTACACACATCTCCTTCACCGCCTGATGCAAGCAGCCATTCAGTGATTGCTCTACTGGAGGAGGAGGAGGAAGAGGAATTTAACAGTCTTACATAAGCACGAGAGGATGATTTAAATAATCTCTTCCTGAGCAAACAACTTCATGGGAGGTTGTGAATTCCTCTGATGTGTGAGTTATCAGAGCAGAAGGGAAGTAAAAACACTGGGAGCCCTCAGAGGAGAGTGACAGGCCTGTGTAAATCACATGGGTGTAGTGAAGATCTTTATAATTGCCTAGTTTTAATCACTAACATATTGGGCAAGCGACCACCAGCAGAACGCTAAATCCTCTTTTGTGTGTCTGTCAGATTACATTATTTACTTCACAACACACACAGAGCGAGGGCCAACGGTGATCCGTTAGCCGGCCCAGATGTCTCTTTTATGCTTGGGACATCCACCAGAGAGGAGCCCTGCCGTTATTTGATACTGTGGAGCTGCCTTACCTATCTCCTGCCTACACACACACACACACACACACACACACACACACACACACGCACCTCCTTCCTCTGTACCATCTGCTGTCTGCCATTTTTTCAACACCTTAACGCATAAACCTGAGAAAAATTATAAAAAAAGAGGGATGGAAAATGTGGGAGGAGGTGTGAAGGAGCTCTGTTGCACATTTTAAGTAATGCATGTAATTATTTGATAAGGTGTTGATTCCAAGTAAAAGTGACACACATAAAGATCATTCAACATGTACTCTTCTGCTGAAGGTGCGTGATCAGTAGCCGAGCCTGACGAGGGTTCCAGAGTTTGAATAATTTAACAAGTGAGAGCGTTGTCACCTTGTTGTGCATGCAGGAATGATGTCTGTTTTATTGGTGTGGTTTTCAGTCTCAAGAGTCAGTGTTGTGTAGCATTCAATGTAGCTGTTCAAAATTCATACAAAGACCTTTGCCCTGCATGGATCTGATAGACTTGCAAAGTAATATGGAATTTTTCGGGAGTCTGTGCAGAAGTTAAACTCTGCTTATATTTTTTATACAATGACAGGTGACTAACAATGGGAGAACTTCAAGGTTTGGATGGACATGAATTTGTCCTGTTTGAATCATCAGTACCAAAGCTGAACTACTGTGTTAGAAAGTGTTTTGTTCTTTGCTGAGTCAAAGCCTGTGTACACACAGGAACGAGAAGTTAACTATGACTAATCCAAATGTGCATTTCGGAAAGAATCGCTGCGTCACTTGGAGCTGAAGCTTAAGGTCCTAATAAAGCAATCTTTAGACTAAATCCATTCGCTTTCAATTTCTGGGTGAATTTTGGATGAATTCAGTGACTGTTGGTGCAATATTTTTCTTGAGTTTTGACAAGGACTTAAAGCTCTGATTACCATATCTGACTGACTTCTTCTTTATAGCAATAAAGCAGCTGAGGCTCATGAGTTACATAGTGATTTCTCAGATATGGAGTAGAAATATTTAGAATTTATCTTATATTTAACCCTGTTTTTTGGTTAAAGAGAAAACTTCAGGGGGAAATACTTCTGGCACCAGTGTTTCCTTCCACTGCACACTTCTATTACTCAAGTATGTCAGTATGTCATTTGACATCGGCTCAAATCATGTTTCTTTTTTAAAAATTATGTTGTCAAACCTTAAAACCTTTGGCTTCCCTCACAGGACAGAAATCCATTAAAACTGAAGTTGTGGAAAAACGATCAAGGAAAAGACAGGAAGGGGGCAAAGCCTTTTGTTCGCAGACTACTTTCTTTCACCATTTCCACTTACTCTCTGCAGCATTTTAACAAATTGCTGCTGCTCTCCCTCTCTGGCTGCTGCTCTCCTTGCTCAGCCCCCTCACCCTTTGTCAGTCACTACTGGTGATCTGAGCATGTAAACCTGCATGAGGACCAACAGATTACAAACAGTGGAGATCCATCAGTTGATGGCTCTTAAAGATGTTTTTGCTCTCATGGCTGGAACTGAGTTGGGTCTACCTGTTCCAGAGGCAGCCAGAACAAAATGTGTGTGTAACTGTGCAACTGTGCCTTTGTGGTCAAATCAATGTTTGTGACCATCTTTAATGTCTCTGGTGTGTGAGTGTTACAGTTATTCAGGTAACTTTGATGTGAACAGCAACAAATTTTCTCTGCCCGTGTTGGATTTCCATGTAGACTTAATGCTGTAAATCCTGTCAAAAGATCTGAAACACAGTGAAAAACAGAAGGTAGCGCAGGACTTTAATCACACATTAAAAGCAGTTTTTAAAAGGTGAATTCTGATCATTTCATGAACACAAACATTTTGGTGCAGCCAGGAATGTTATCAGTCCAGTATTCCCCTTTAAAGGTCCCATATTGTATAAAGTGAGATTTGATGTCTTCTTTGATTATAAAGCAGGTCTAGGTTCTATATTAATAGTGTGAAAGAATCAAAGCGCTCAGTCCACAGAGAAATGCACACAACCTTTAAAATTAGTCATCAGGACTTCTGTAACTTTGTGATGTCACAACAAAGCAGTCACCGCTCTCAGCCATGCCCCCAAACCCCGACCAAAAGAGGCTCAGAGCCTCCTCTCTTCTGATTGGCTCACCAACCTGTTGTTACTAGAGCTCCAGAGAGAAGCCTGAGAGAGGAGATGTAAAACTATACTGAGATGGTTTTTAGTTCTTAAAACCACAAATATATCTTCTTATGGATCAACACTTCAAATAAAACTCTGGACAAGTTTAAAATATGGAACTTTTAAGGGCAGACACCTTGTGTGTAACCTGTGAGTATGATGTAGTCATCAAGGTGTTATGGGAAGTAGACCTCCCTCTTGTGTCTGAATGAGCAGGTACCACATGGTGTTGAGCTGCAGTAAAACTACATGCTACAGGTAGTCAGTAAGAAGCATCTAGATCAGCTTAAGATAGTGACACGAAAGTGTTGAAAGGCCAGGAATTGTGTTTGCTGCCAGCAAGGGAATAAAGTTGTTCCGAACACAACTGCAGAGCAGTCCGGGCCAAAAGCTAGTTACTGGCTAAGTTAGGAGCCAGGCTAAACAACCTGAGGGCTCCTAACTAAGGTTTGGAGCCTGATGGTGTGAAAGAGGTAACAATGTGTTTGAGTAGAGATTTCCAGAGGGAGAGGGTGGCGATGGACACAAAAAACATAATGCATGAACAAGATACAGTAAAAACCTATTCTTCAAAATGAAAGTAATTCCAACACTGTTGGATGGTGAGCTATCTCTCCTGCTCATGTGATGCTCTGGAGCAAATTTGACCAAGTTTGACACTGACAGTCCCAGAGCTCACACACCCCCTTGGTCTGAGATACACAACATATGAAAAACAGATATTAAAGAAATATACAAAATTCACCAACAACTACATGCTAATACATGAAGATGTTGGGGAGATGGAGGGAGTTAAATGTCTGAGAGCAGGCAGCAGAGTAGCAGCGAGGAATCAGAACTTAGCATGTTGCTGAATGATTTACAGCCAAATGTTTATATCAACTGCCTATTGTGAGAGAAATAGGTGGAGAATATATTTGGATTGAATGTTGCACGGAACATGTGACTATAAAATGGCTTCTATGCTACAGCAGGACTCCATAAAATAACACAACCATAACACATTGTACAGTAACCCACAGAGAGAAATAATGAACCCATGAAATTGATTTATAAGAAGTATGTATCTTTCTGGTCACTTCTTTTTATGTGCGTAAAAATTGAAATGTCAGAAATTCTTAACATCTAAAACATGATAAAGAAAAGACTGACACTGAATTTCTGGATGAATACCCTTCCCTTCCCCTTGTTTTACTTCCAGCAGTGCACAGCATTGACAAATCGCTGTGACCCACCCTTAGGTAATTGGATTTTGTGTAAATTAAAGTGTTACATAATGTTTAAAACTTCCATCTCAGGTAGTTATTCATCCACAATCCATATCTTTTTCTCCCTTTTAAACCATCACAGTTGAGGCTGATCTCTGCCCTGCAGAGCCTCTACAACGACTATTGCCCTGAGAGAAGAGGATGACCGCAGGGTCTTAGGAAGATTGAAGACTGAGTGACAATTCAGATGACATCACATAATTTGCCCATGTGCTGCGACACTATCTGGGGTCAAGCCCCATGTAATATCTCTATCATGTCCTCCATCAGACTATCAGACATCAAAGTTCTGTTTTGATTGGTTCATGGTGGTGGCGGGAATATGAGGCACATTAATTCTCCTCTGATATTCCCAGAGTCAAACTAAAACTAAGCTGCTGACTCGTCACAGATGATGATTCCCGACAAGGTGGCATGTTTAAAGTCTTAAAACCAGCCACAGACGGATAATTGACTCCATGCTGAGGGGAGATGATTATTTCATCTGTGGATTGTTTCTGCTAGGGATGCGTTTGTATTAGCGGATTGAAATGGAAAAAGTGAAACGAGAGCGATGAGATGGAGGGGGCAGACAGCAGAAGATTGAGCTGGACCTTTTCATCCATCCACAGCTGGTGTGTTTTGTCAGAATCCAATACACAATTATCACCAGTGTCCTGTACAGTCCTCTGTGTGTCCTCTGCTGATGTGATCCATTTGATCTCTGAAGAAGAGAGAATTAAGTGAAAGAGAGAAAGACAGAGAGACAACAGGAGGCTGTGTCTCTGAACGTGCAACAGAGATGCTTTTTTCCCCCCTTAAATTCCTTTAGGTTTTAATTTTAACTTAGCCATGAACAATTTGTTGTGATTATCAGTTATTCTGTTGATTCCTTTAGTCTGTACAATGGTAGAAAATAGTTTAAAATGCCCAGAGGTGATGTGTTCAAAAGGTTTCTTTGGACAAAACCCAAAAACATTTAGTATTAAATGGTATAAAACAGAGAAAAGTAGGGAATCCTCACATCAACATTGTTGTTTTCTTTCAATTGATTCCTTCACTAATCATTTCAGTCCCAATTAAATGTAGAAGATACAGAGAAAGTCAGGTATAACAGTATCACTAATGTTCTGAGTTTGCTTTTGAGTAAAATAATTAAAACAAAGATGCCATGTTTCAATGGCTGCACTGTGGCAAAAATGTTGAATTACTTAAACTCTACGAATGCCATGTTTTATTAGATATAAGCTGCTGCAGTGTTTTATATTTTAACCTTTTGATCTACTGATTTGTATGTTGTTTTGAAAATCCATCCATAGCCAGTCATTCCATGTCTGCAAAAAGATGGAAGCTTGATCCTCTTAAGCTTATTTATAGTATGTAGCCTTTTATCATTAAGCATTATTTATGTTTTCAAGTTGTAGCAGCCTGCAGGAAGAATCATCTGGGAGTGTAGGGACATAAAAAGAGGTGAAAATGACTCCATGTATTCTTTTGTTAAATTGGTAAAGAACAAAAACAGTGAACCGTGGTGGTGCAGCTCTAATTTATCTTTTAGCAAAAGGGTGAACTCTCATTGTTACCACCTGGCTGAACAAACCTATACCTATCACTCTGTGTTCCTCTCCCAAGGTCCTTTTTCTACAGTCCTGGCTCATATTGCTTCTATTTTGGAGGTGGCAGAAATGGTCTTGTCTTTGCCTTTAGTCCTTTCGCACAAAATAACAAAGTGTGTATGTGTGCCAGGCTAATGTGGCAAGGAGCCCGGGTTGTAATGCAGGCCTTGCCCTCAGCTCATCCCCCCCCATTAACCCTGTGTGTGTGTGTGTGTGTGTGTGTGTGTGTGTGTGTGTGTGTGTGTGTGTGTGTGTGTGTGTGTGTGTGTGTGTGTGTGTGTGTGTGTCAAGCTTAGTCAGCAAGCTGGACTGTACCTGCAGCCCTGGAGCTGTGTGTTTGTGCAGATGTTTACTGTAAGTGCGTGTGTGCATGTGTGGAGGGGAGCGAATCAAGTTCAGGTGCAGCACACATCAAGTGTAGGGGGGATGTAACAGTCTTTGTGGTGCCTCTGTCAGAACTGGGTGAGTACTCTCATGCTTTATTACCTTCATTCTCCAGGCCCAAAGCTATCAGCTCCCCCAGAATTATTGCACCTTGCCGAGGCAAGCACGCACACATGCACACACATAGACAAGACACTGGACTTACAACACACAGTGCACTTCTGCACACAGCCTCCAAATTCTCCATTTCTGGTCATTCTGCTTGTGTCTCTGTGGGACATTTTCTCATTTGTGTCTCACACGTTCAGTCGGTGCGTTATGAAAGCAGCTGGATGTCTCCTCCGCCTGTGGTTTTAATACATCAGTGCTTGATATTCTGCTTTGACCTCCGCCGTCTGCCATTAGTGCCTACTTGTCTGGAGAGCCCATCACACTGTGAGAGGCCAGGGCCTTCTGTCAGCTCTCATTCTCTGTATGAGCAGGAGAGGAGATTTCATGGGAGCAATTGCTCTCACAGAGGCTCTGATAATAGCTCAGTGGACCTCTGATCATTGGCTCCCCCAGTGGGGCAATTACACTATTCACCACCTATTATACCCTTTCTACCCCAACCTTGTATAAACTGTGGTCGCACACACAGATGTGGGAACCCATCTCAGCTAAAAGACATACTGAAAGAAAGCTGCTCCAATCACCTTTATGTCATCCAAAAACCAATTTGTGCCATTTTAATATCATTGATTGATTATTATTTTACTATTGAAAGGATAAAACAGGGGATATATATCATTATAATTTTATCAATACTTATTATATACTACACAATACTTATTAACTGATGATTATTCTCCACAATTTTGTAAACAGAAGAAAAAAACTGAAAAAACCCTACATTTCCACTTCTGGTTTGTTGCTGCTTTATTACAATTATGGCTTTGACTAATGATTAGATTTATTATTAATTAATCTTTTAATCATTTGTGTCATAATAGATTAATGTTTTAGTTGATAAAATCTTGGTAAATTGTGAAAATTGCCCAACACATATTCCAGGTCCCAAAGTGACGTCTTCAGATGTCTTGGATCGACCGTCCAAATCCCAAAGATGTTCAGTTTACAATGATCTAAAACAGAGAAAAGCAGCAAATCAACACTTTGGAGAAGCTGGAGCCACAAACTGCCTGGAATGTTTGCTTAATGGACTGAGACGATTAATTGAATTCAATCAGAATTCATTCATTAATTAGCCATACAGCTTATCCTTATAGGGTCGCAGGGGGGCTGGAGCCAATCCCAGCTGACATTGGGCGAGGGCGGGGTTCGCCCAGGACAGATTGCCAATCTATCACAGGGCTGACATATGGAGGCAAACAACCATTCATCCTCACAGGCGATTTAGAGTTGCCAGTTAACCTAATGTGCATGTCTTTGTGGGAGGAAGTCAGAGTACCTGGAGGGAACGCACACAGGCAATGTGAATTCACAACCTTCTTCCTGTGAGGCTACAGTGCTAACCACTGCTCCGCTGTGCCACCTGTCAGACTTGTAGCAGGTTTATTTTCTGTTGACAAACTCAAACAATTAATTACTTAAGAAAATGAGAATCTTGCTAAGATGTTGGAACATAAACCACTGGTATTTATAATAAAAATAATAAGAGTTTTATTTATATAGCACCTTTAAAAACAGAGTTAACAAAGTGCTTTGACAACAAAGCAAAGGCAATAACAACAATATAACAACAGAGAGTCGACAGTGAGGTCAAACAAAAACAGGTCAGAAATTAGGAAAAGTTAGAGAGAAAAGACAAACAATATACTTCAATATAAATAAAAACAATTGGAGAGAGTAGAAACAGTAAAAAGGCAATGAAAAACATAAAAAGATGATAAACAGATGACATCATATAAAAGCAAGTCTATAAAAATGGGTTTTAAGAAGTGATTTAAAAGAAGTCACTGATTTTGCTTTATCCCCTCCAGAAGGTCGTTACAAAGCCGAGGTCCTGATGGCAAAAGCACCTATAGATTTAAGACTCGACTTTGAAATGGCCAGAAGGGCCCGGCACGAGGATCTAAGGCTGCAAGCATTTCTGTTATGAAACTTGGGACTATAGGCCACGGCGTAAAAGTGATGAGTGTAATCTTAAAAACATTTCTAAAGAGGACACAGAGCCAATGAAGAGAAGCGAGGATTGGAGTTTTTGGAGGTTGCAGTGGTGCTTTGTAAAGTTGATAAGTTGTTTTATTCAAATATTGAACTCAGGTCAACACAGTGACTTTATTTTGGGGATTGTAGCTGCTTGCCAACATACTCGAGTTTGACTGAGGCACTGCAGCTGTTTTGCTTAAAAACTCAACACATAGTACATTTGGTCCCATTGTCCCTGTGTGTGTGTGTGTGTGTGTGTGTGTGTGTGTGTGTGTGTGTGTGTGTGTGTGTGTGTGTGTTTGTGTGTTTGTGTGTGTGTGTGTGTGTGTGTGTGTAATTTGGAAGAAATAGACGTGAGGTCGCAGTGATGTGTGTTCAAGTGAAGATTGGAATCATTACATGGCTTGGGGGAGACAACTAGTACAACACACATGATCCAGATGACTGAAATGATTGAATGACGTGTGTCCAGGCCAGACAGGGTGTTAGCATGAGCTTAATTTTCATTCATTTTACTGATGTGAGCCCACACCTCTGTGTTTTAACGTGACCACCATAATGAGAGTCCACAGAATGTAAATAGAGCAAATGCATCATCCTCAGCTGATGATTCAACACAGAGGGGGAAAGGTTGCAGCAGGCAAATAGAGGTCTATCAGCTGTGTTACTATGAATGCAACTGAAGGATGTTCAAACACACAGCCGACCGCTCAGCTGCTCAGTGGTAGTTTGATTCTGACCAGTAATCAGTTGTAGCCATCACTACAGTTCTTTTTGTTCTTTTTCTGTGATTGCTTTGACATTTTGCCTTTATTGGAAAGTTACAGGAAATACAGCAAGTCTGACATCGGCATCTGTCCCTGACCTGCCTGTTCTCATTAATAGTCATTTTTAAATCTAATTTGACTAAATAGAAAGCTAGAAAATGTGCTCAGCAGAGCGCACACCTCTGCTAAGGAGACATAGTGAATCATTTGTGCTCAGTCTACTTTAGTGCACTACTGTAGTGTGCAGGCTGATAATCCAGGGATTGAACTTCATCACCATGAAGTGCCAGAGTTACAGTTAATGTCATTCATATTCATTCTTTTCAAGCTCAATAAAATTGTAGATTATGTGCTGTTAAATTTTCTCTTGTGTTTTTTACGTGTTTTTGACAGTGAATTTATAACATGAATAACTGTATTATTGTAAATAATTAGACCAAGATGGGGTGCCTCGGTGGCTCACCTGGTAGTGTAATGTTACTAGTGTGAATGCCGCGTTTGCATATGGAGATATTTGATATCCACATTGATAAGTTAATGATAAAACCAAATTAAACAGTTATCAGTGCCCCTCTGTCTCGTCAAACTCCGACCACAAAATAAATCTCACCTGTTTGTATTTGAGGCCATGGGCCTGGTGTAATTATGTTATCTGTCACATTCGCTAACCTGTCGCTCTTTGAACAGTCTTTGAACAGGTCGGCGTGTCTGTGGGTGAGACGTGTTGGCTCTCTTGGTCTGCATATGTTTAAAACATCTTTTACACATGGGCTTTGTGTCCATGGGCTAGTCCAGACTGTCAGATGTGTAAGCAAAATGATGTCATAGTTTACTTTGTGCGTTTGCTTTGTCTACAAGCCTTTGGCAAGAGCCCTTGTATTTGCAGCCATGCCTTGTTTTGTTGCTTTTGTGGCGAGTGGAAGCAGAGCACTGCGCACACACTGCCCTGCGGTCGCACATGGACGCAACTCATAGGAACTATGGCTCTTATTAATACATTGTCATTCTTAAAGGATTGGTACTGATAAAATGGGGGTATAGTACTGTTTTAAACTGGGTATATCGACCTCTAGTCCTGTGTTGTGCTGTGGTTGTGTGGAGGGATGCTGCTAACCTTTCGCAGTGTCGTCGTGGGTGTCTTTTCCTTTTTGACTTGATGCCTCCATCACAGTGGACCTGAGGGAGAGCAGAGACAGCCGGGTAACGGGAGTCAGGAAGACCAGGCGGCTGTTTGTGTGTGTGTGTGTGTCCATGTGAATTTGTAAGCAGACACACACACACACACACACACACACACACACACACACACACACACACACACACACACACACACACACACACACACACACACACACACAGTCCTGACATATCTGCCTGGAGGCATTTGTAAAGGACACCTCTGGGAGAGAGAGACGGGATGGATGAGGAGACATTTAGTCAGTTTCTCTGTGACTCTGCTCTGTGGCTTTTCTCAACTCATACCTGTTATCTGACGCTGATTACAATCTCTCTCTCTCTTTCTATCACCCTCTCACTGACACACACACACAGACACACATACACACACAAACCTCATGTTCTAAGGCCGACAGCAAGGCAGCAACTGCTTGACAGATAAGGGCTTCAGAAGGCGACGGATGGACAGATAGTAAAAAGGGAAAAGAAATGAATGGAAAGATGAAAAGAGATTAAAAGAATGAGAGAGTTTGAGAAACTATAACAGCAGGAAGCTTTTAACACTGACACATTTTCATACGCATCATTGCTCTCTGTATCTGTCTGTATGGTTTTCATCTGTAGAGCTCTACCGTCAACGTTTGCAAACTACATCAAATCTCTTCTCTCATTCACATCTTGAAAGTATGTGATCAAATAATTACTCAGCCGTGAATATCCCATATCTACACTACACTCTAATCTTCAAAGTGCTATATCCAGGTCCTCTGAACCGGTTCAAATGAAATGAACTGCAAACAACTATCAGATTAGATTCTGGGTTCTATTTGATATTTCTATGACTCTTTGTCACGACACACAGTTGTACTTGAAATAAAGAACAAATAACATTCATTTACATACATGGAAGCCAAATACATCAACTAGATATATGAACTGGGCAGTCAGTAGATCACTAGTGTTGGTGTGCGGATGAATGAAAGGGTGGTGTTGTATGGTGTAAAAAAAAAAAAAAAACTGAACTAAACCAAACAAAATAAACCATGTGGTGTGAGGGGGAGATCCAGCGATGGAGTGAGGGAGAAAATCGGTGTCTTTCTGGATGGACTGGCCTGGTGCACCCAGTTGCACAAATGCACGCTCCGCCTAAAAACAAGCAGCAGCCATGGACAAGACAAACCTAGAGGCGATGGCAGAGCCAGAGGGCTGTCACACCTTGTAATTTTTTTATTCACTCTTACTGTCACTTGTTTGTCTGGATTTATATTTACTGTAGTCATTGCTTCTGGTATGCTGGTTCTGTGGATATACTGTCTATGAAGTCTTACTCTAAAGTATTTTTGACAATGAGATCTGGACCTAACTGACACAAAAAAACATTTAAACATCTTTGGCAAGAGGAAAAAAAAATATTGAGAGAACTATTGAAAAAATGGGTTAAGCAACAGTTATAATTAAACTAGACGTTTAACAACTCAATTTTCAACTGAAGTTCACTTTTAGCCTACATGTCTGGACATCCTTTGACCTGCTAGTCACCAAATCACTGCTTACTGGCAGGTGGCAGAGAGGCTGGGCTGCAGGAAATTGACACTCAAAGAGTGACAGGTCGATGAGCGTCAAAAAGAGACAAAAAACGTGTTTTGTACCAGGCTGTAAACATGTTTATTTCAGCTGTAAAGTTGGGCATTTGAACATGGTAGTCTGTGGAGACTGACTCACCTTTGGAGCCAGCCTTGTGTGGTCATTTGAGTAACTATAGTTTTGGATATTTTTCAGCCCCGAAGGTTGTCACTTGGTTGACGGTTGCTCTTGTGTCTCTCACACAGGAAGAGCTAAAGTTGAAATAAACACCCAGAACGTGGAATAAAAAAACAATAAGAGAAGCTGTTTAAATCAATCAACCTGAAAGAGAGGTTTGAACATATAATGTGAAAGGTGACATTTTGAATGCAGATTTCACAGCTCAATCATAAACACTGTACAGATCTGCAGGAATACAGACAAGCTGCTGGTATGTACCTGAGGGATGTAATAAATGCAAAGTGATGCAGTCGTCAGGTTCATTATATCATAAAAGCTCCTTGTTGGCACTCAGCACTGTCGTCACCCACTCACAGCACTGACTCATGGTGTCAGTCTGTTTCCCTGCTATCATGTAACAGTATCAACATTTAGCTTTCACTGAGTGCTTCTCATGTGAGTCATGAGACTGGAAGTTGGGGGTGTATTTTTGTCAAGAAAGTGGAGACTTTAAAGTAAAAAGCTGGAGCTGCAGCAGGTTGATGCCTGAGGCGACCCTGACTCCTAGAAATTATGTTTCAATACAACTAAACAGCAAAAGCAAATAAGTTTTGTCAGAAATGTAATCGCTGACTGGATTATGTTCAGGGGCAAGGTTTTTCTTTTTGGTTTTTTTTGAATGGATGAAAAAAATGATACATTTATTAACAGCAGCACGGTTGCCAGGAGGTGGTTGTGGTGGATGGCAGACATGCACAGCTCACAACTGGCGCATCACAGACCTGAGTTCACATCTACAGCCCCATCCTTGGTTTAGGCAACTAAAGCACTTTGGTTAAAGTTAATGAAAAATTCTGGTCTTGGTTAAATGCAGATAAACACGTGTCTGAAGTTTTTCTGTATTACACCAGACCAGGATCTTTAACCAAGTGCTGTGAGAGTCTAAATATAACCATAAAAACATGTCTAATGCTGTGGTCACTACAAGTGGATATTGCACTGCAAGATTGGATTTGGATATTTACTGATACGTTCAGTATCAGTGTATCTGTGGCTTGCCAAATACGTAAATTAACAACATATACTCATTATGTCCATAGAAAATGTAATCAGTCACAATTATACTAAAATACTAAAAGATGTATTTGCTGTTGCAGTTTAGTTGAATATCGACAAAAGTTAAAATGTAACTGACTGATTCTTCTGATTAAGTGTGCAGTAATATGTGATACTGAGCAGTACGTCCATCGTTTAACATGTTATTGTGATATTCAGGTCAGGACTTTACTATATAAAGTACTGTAATTTGACAAATTAAGTAAAACATGTCAATGTATCACTGTTTACCATTGTATTATCGAAAGGCAAGAACCTTACCTAAATAAAATACAATTTCCTTATTTGTATGAGAAAACATCTAATCAAAGAGTAAGTCTGACCAAGCATTCAACTTTATCAGTTTTTTGGTACTTTTTTCTATGAACACCTCAGTTGACGCTCAAAGAATTATTACACTTTGATCACCTGATTATTTGTGCCTTTATTGAGCTCCCATTGTTTTGTATTGTATTTGTATTAACATGTTAGACATACATTGTATCTGTATAAGAAATGTTGACATGTCACGATGGGAAAAACACAGGTGTAAATAATAATACTAACGAGGGCTGAATTTCATTTAGCTGCTTCAGTTATAGGGTTTTCATAGTCTTCATGCTGGTTCGCTACAAGGAGGATTTTCAGCCACATGTTTCACTCACGCATGTCAAACAGAATAGACACGCTCCTATTTTAATCAGTCTAGCTGTCTAAACAAGCTGTGTAACTGCTCATGTTCTGCCTGTACCATATGCAAGTAAACGCAAGTTTGCGTATATTTTCATGCTTTAAGTTTATGTTCATTCACTTTATGTGTGTACAGTGATTGTGTGTTGGCTGCTGCCAAATCGCGGGTGACCTACAGTCAATACTGTGCCTCAACGCCTCCTTTGTAGACACACACAGAGCACTGAAGCTGCTGCTGCTCATGCTGCAACTCCTGTGTAGACTCTGTTACCGGGACACTTGAACTGTGGTAGTGCCAACGTTATTAGTAACACCTGCGCTTTTCCTACTGTGACAAGTCAAAATATCAATTTGATACATTTAGTTTACTGCTTCATACAGTATGAGACAGAATAAGCTGCATAGTTTTCTTAGTCAGTCAGTGATGGACTGGAGGTCACTGGATCTGCCTTTAATGTCTCAACAGTTGTTGCTGGAGCAAAGTGCAATTCTGAAAAAGTTCCCATACGTCTCATTGGCTTTCATTATAAAGGAGGTAAGTTCTGAAACTGGAACAAGTAGATCGGAAGGAATGATTTAATGACGATAATGTTGCCCGCAGGCTCTATATACAGTCCAGCTGAGTAAGGCTTACCTTGTGTGTGTGTGTGTGTGTGTGTGCGTGCGTGCATGCTTTTAGTGCTTGTGGTTTAGGAGCCACTCAGAGTTAAGTGGTGCAGTATGAAGAACCAGTGGAACGGCCCTCTCTCTGTCTCTCTCTCTCTTTCTCCCTCTATCTATCTCTGTCTCTCTCTCTCTCTCTCTCTCTCTCTCTCTCTCTCTCTCTCTCTCTCTCTCTCTCTCTCTCTCTCTCTCTCTCTCTCTCTCTCTCTTCCATCCCTCCCTCAGCTTGCAGTTGGTCCTCTTTTGGCTAGCTGTCTCTAAGAGGCACACACAGACAAAACAGGAATGTCCAAGTGTCAGAAGCAGAAATGTAAATCTTCTATCTGCGTTGGTTAGAAGCAGAGGAAGTGCATGTTTTTGGGAATGACAGCCCACACATCTGTCTGCCTTTTCCCACTGTGTCTGCTGTGATGAAATGTTGGAGGATTAATCAAACAGGATTAGGACCAAAACCAGAGAACTGGCTGCTTCTTTATTTCTCTGTTTCTACCTTTTCTGTCAGTCACACACCTACCTCCCATCTCATCTTCCTCTGTGTTCTTCTTCTACACTTGTACTGGGAAATTCTTAATTTTAAAAGGTGCAGTTCCTGCTGTAGATAAGTTTCTTCTTTTCCTTTCTCTCTGTGGTTTGTAATCTGTAATTATATTTCATAATATGAAAGTGCAGCAAATTTTGAGTATTGTTTGAGGTAGACTTCAGTAGTGATAATAAGGGCTATTCTGGGCTACGTCAGGGAATACTAATCAACTATAAGATCCACTGACACACACACACTCACACACTAGTAACAGCCGGCAGCTAATCAGCTTAACTCTTGAAAAACTGGCTGGAAAGAGCTTTGTCTGGAACAGTTTTTAATGTTTTTTTGTATCAGTGGTTGAGGGGGTGAGATTTTCTCTCTAAATGATTTCTTTCCTCTTGTAAGAATTGTAAGCCTGAAGTCGATAACTTTATAGTTATTATTATTTTAAAAACGCTTGTAGTTTTGGTTATGTAAGCAAACAAAGAGAGGGATTAAGAGGATAAATTTTAAACCCCTCATCTTACATGCATATGCTCATACACATATTAAAAATCTCATGAAACAGAGAATTCTGGGAAAACTGTCACTTCTGGGAAAACGGTGAATTTTTAGTGCTGACCTCATCCCGCACAAGTAACAGGACTCAGAACAATAAAGCTATCACACACGTTGAGAGATGTGTCCCTTCTATAAAATCAAACAGCCTTTTTCTTTGTTGACTCACAGTTTATAATGATGGCTCTTTCATCAGGATAAACACAATGAAGAAGAAAAGGTACCATTTCACAGGGCCTTTAACTATATGTTACGTGCTGTGCATATGAAGCAGTTTCAAAGAAAACTTGCTACAGAAAAACATTGCTACAATACCAATTGTGCATCTACACTACTAAAGTGACTATTATCAAAATTTTTGTATTAACAATGGACTACTTCACACCACAGCAAGACCATGACGAACCCACAGAGAATTATAACCTGACTCTGCAGTTCCTCTCAGCTCTGTGGAGCTTTATAGCAACTTCCATCTCATTATTTTGATTCTAGGCCACAGTTTTTCTGTTTTGGTCTCAGTGCTCTCATCAGCCATGTTTCCAGATGCAGCTGGCAGCTGTTTTTAGCCAAATAGTTCAGATAAAACCAGAGACACAGCAGGTAGACACAGTTAATGGCGAGGTGGTGAACATAGTGGAGCATTTAACTGCTGAAGAGCCAGATATTTTTCTCAGAGTTAGTGGAGACTGAAAGTTAGAGTTAAAAGAGAGTGAATATTAAACTTACAATTGGCAGAATGATGATGTTTATGTTGCTCCACTTGTCCTGAATGTGTACAGTTGCTATTGTTAGTTTTTCATCATATCAAGTGGAAAGTTCACCTCTTGTTTCTGCTGCGCCCCAAGTGGCAAAAAAAAAAAATCAGATTTAAAGTATGATTAGGCTTTAACTACCCAACTTCCCTAAACCTAATGGTCATTGTTATTGAACAGTCAGTTCAGTACTGTAGGTATTGCATTCATAATATTCTGCAGGTCCAGATTTGCATCCATTGTCAGTGTGCAATGCCAGTGCAGGAAGTAGTGACCCCTTTATGTTGAGAGATGGAAAGGAAAGGTGTGGAGGTCAGGGTGGTGGAGGCAACTTTCATGTGCAAAACTGAACTTTTTTTAAAAATCCCATGATCTTAAACCTTCCCTTAAACATGTCATTGTTGTCATGCACATATTTTAAATCGTAAAAGCTTTGGGAAACAGTCTTAAATATTTGAATGTAATCAATAATTACAATGTAATACAATACCTCTGGGCCAGGCCCCTCGACTCCACCACTCCTTCCTCAGCTTCTCCACTGAGCTTGATGAATGATTATCAAATTCTCTGTATTTTGTCAATATTGCTTATGTATGATCAACATACATCTTTACTGAGCAGCCTTATGTTTCCTTTAAAATATAAATGCTAATGCCTTACATAGAAACTTAAATTGTGGGACTGTCTACTGTGTCTTGACAGCCTTCACAGCAAACTAAATTTAACTCAAGTAGCTGCAATTATGTAGCTGCTGCACTCCCCTATTGACTTTCATTAGGGCCCCACTGCGCGCACACACACACACACACACACACACACACACACACACACAAAATGTATATCAAAATATTTATACTGTATATATTGACCAGAGTGTGTATTAAGAGTCTAGCTGCAGCATGTATGTGTGTAGTGGTTTTTGAGTGAGCTGCTCTAAATACTCTAAACACCATATTTTACTCCTTCATCATTCACACAAGCAGAGAGAGACTGTGTGTGTGTGTGTGTGTGTGTGTGTGTGTGTGTGTGTGTGTGTGTGTGTGTGTGTGTGTGTGTGTCTGTGTGTGTCTGTGTGTGTCTGTGTGTGTGTGTGTGTGTGTGTGTATGTACTTCTATCTTTGTGAGGACCAGTTTGAGTTATAGACCTTAGAGTGATGACATTTGGCTGGTCCTCACAACTTCACATGATTGTTTGAGGGGTAAGACTTGGTTTTAGGGTTGGAGTTAGAATGAGATTTATGTTAGGGTTACAATAGGGGATGCAGTTAGGGATTTAGTTGGGATGGTTAAGGTTATGGTAAGGGCTTAGGGAATCCATATGTCAGTGAGTGTCCTCACAAAGATAGAAGTACAAGTATGTGTGTGTGTTATAGTAATCACCCTTTTCTCATGGCAGGAAATCCAGCTAAAATATAATTAACTTTTGGATGTGTGGAAACACGGCAGCAGGTCACGTTAAACTGATCAGCTCATTTTAAAAATCGTTGTAATTTTCTGTGAAAGTTTAGAGAAAACAAAGCAAAAACAAAACAAGCCTTGAATACACTGCAGAGTTCACTCTCTGATGAATACAAAGAGAGAAAACATGTCTGTGCACACGTCCTTGCATGTAAATCCATTTTGCAGATGTACATGCTTGTATGGATATCAATACGTCATGGGCCTGTTTGTATAGTCAGTCACATGCTTTGTTGCTTTTTATTGGCTTGCCCTCTGAGCTGTGGGGCTTCTCTCTAAATGCACCCAGGAGAAGTAGGCCAGGCTCTCAGGCCACTGTTTGTCGATGAAGTCGATATGTGCCAGAGCAGAACATCCCCTCCACACAGACCGCTCCGTGTCGGGCCATTAGGATCCACCAGCATGGTGAGAAATGGATTAGGCTGTGGCAATGTGGGCCATAAAATCATCATCACCTCACCGCAGCCGGGGCCAATCGTCAATAAAGACAAAACTCTCACGTGCACACAAAGGCACACAACATGAAGATGACACAAAAACATGTGCATGGTCCACTCTCACAGTCCGTAAACAACTCAGGCTGAAGCTGTTTTTGATGCAGGGCAGCAACGAGGTGTTATATTGGGCTGTGTAGTAGTGTCAGTCAGTGGAGTGTGGTCAAAGCTTAATTAGCTTTAGATAATCACTATTACCAAACAGAATGAGAGGGAGGGCAGCAGAGAGAGAGAGAGAGAGAGAGAGAAAGAAAGAAAGAGACAGAGAGAGAGAAACAGAGATCAATGGCCCACAAGTAATCAGATCTGTGGGACATCGTCCTTCATAGTCAGTTTAAATACAGATCTTGAATATAGGGCTGGAACCAGTGATTGTGTTTGTTATTAAGCAATGTATTACTTTCCTTTAAATTAATCACTTAAAGATTGTCAAAATATTGTGGCATCACAAGTTCACACAGCCAAAAAATCCTCACATTTGAACTCAATGTTTGACATCTCTGCTTCATAAAAGGAGCTAATGGATTAGTTGATGTTCTGTTGTTTAGTTAATCAACCAGTCATTTCAGCATGAATAGCATACTTTTATCATGGTTGTTTTATATTGTGTAAATACAATCTCGATCCTTGAATTTTTCACCCTCTTGTAAATGGTTGTTGGGATTTAAGTCCATAATTGCTCAGCAGTTTCAGTACTTGACTCAAGATTAGATGCTTCTCTGAAGACTCTCTCTCTTCTGCCTCTCATTCAGCATCTCAAATGTTTTTCTTTTGCTGTCTCTGTCTTCGTAACGTTGACTACCTGCCAAAGCTGATCCCAGTGTATAATCTGGTCTCAGGTGTGTTGGAGGAAAACTGTTGGGATGTTGTTTCTGTTGTTCTTTAGCACTTTTCTTTTCACTCTGCTGGACTAATACTGCTGTGCCCCTCTTGATCCCACTCTACATTTCCCTGCCTGGCAGAAGAGGGGTTGAGCTCAGGGGTCAGGAAACATGCCTCCATTTTAACTGAAGAAATCAATGTGTCAACACAAACACTGAGCTGAAATTCAGATGAATAAAAATGAGAAATGGCCTCTAAAATGGTTCCCTCAGCAAAGTGTAACATTTACCTTACGGTTTTCCCATTCACTGTTTCTTACAGCCATTTAAGTTGCTACAGATATGTTGGATGGGTGTTTTGCTGAGGTGATCTGCAGTGTCTTTCAGGGACATTTTCTGAGCAGCAGATACAGGAAATACTCATCTGTAACATTATAGTAGTGTATGTAGTGGTGCAGTGGTGTTAAGCTATGGCCTGTGATATGAAAGTCTTCAACCTAATGTGTGTGCAACCTCAGAGCCTGGCCCTGTGTGTGTTCCAGGTTTGACTTGAGGGAGTACTTTGTCCCTTAGGACACATTCTGTTTGACTCACCTGTGTGACAGGACAGCGCTCATGTGTCACTCGTGTTTTGTGACATCATGCAGGGTTTGTGGTGAAAGTCGTGATCTGGCTGGCAGACGTCTTCCGGGTTTGGCTGGCTCACTCGTTATGTGAGTCAGTGAGATTTGATTTTATTGCTGTGGTACATGTGAAAGTATGTTTGAGTTATCCTTGTGTTGTATTTCACTCACACTCAACGTGCCTCTCATTTTCTTTTTTTTCTGTTGTAATTAGGTTGTATTGTAATGATTGATTTATTTATGTATGAAAAATATTTGTCATTAAATTCTTGGCCAGACTTTTAGTCTCAATTACAAAAATGTATGTTTCAATACATTTTAGATCACAAATCCAATTTCTACTACAAGTTTAAAAATGTTAGCATGTCACACTACACGTGGTTCAGTGTCATGTCCCTACAATGAAAACCAAACTGATCAAGACAGAACAGAAATTCAGCTTGTGAACATGCAGCGATGTGTGTTTTTGCAGGAATGTTGAACAAAACTCAAATAATATACTTACATTACAACACTTACATTACTTTTGTTTTAATCAGTGTCAAACACACAGCGATGAATTGGTTTAAGGCAGACCATAGTGTTGCCTCTGGACAGTTATATTATTCTGCACCTCTTCACACCTGCCAGCAGAAAAATGTGACGGCTGGCACTGAGCCACAGGTTTTTGCCACGAGACACCTCAGAATTACTCCGAGCCACAGCGCAGCATCTGGTCACAGGCTTACTACTTGTTTTCCTTTCCGAGTCCAACAGAGCTGATGTCTCAAAACACAAAGGACTCTTCAGATTTCAGACACGGAGAATACAGCAAAAGATAAAGTTAATGTGCAAGAGAAGTTTTTAAAACATCCTTAAGGGGAATGCCACTAAATCACAGTGAAAGATGCTTTCTCTCTGGCGATGCTGCTACACAAGATTCAACAGCCAAGCAGAGAAAAATATAAAAAGAGGAGTTTGGGGGTTGAAGGCTGCTTCTTTTTGTCTCCCGTAATCAAAAGCTGACTCAGGTGAAAATCAGCAGAAAATCAGTGCAAGCGCTCCTGAACTCATAAATCATCAAGATTAGAATTTGATAAAATGTTGTCTAAAAAATTTGTGCAAAAGCTAACTTTCTTTCAGTTTCTTTCACTTTTCCAGTTTGTTACAATGTGGATCTTTTTTTAACATTGTATAAGACATTCAGAGGACATGAGAGATATTATTGAGTCATTCAACTGCAGGAAATGTCTGGACAACCCAGTAGTTAATTTCATTGAGCAGGACATAATAGATGACACATCACCAGGCTTTCTCAGAACGTGCAGTTGTTTATCGTCTGTATAGTCTATCTACACATGGTTTCCCCCAGGAGTAGCATGTGTACAATTGATAAAAGGAGACTGAGAAAAGGCTCCTGTAGGACCCCACACAAAGGAGGAGGATGAGAGGAGGAGGAATGATCTCCAAATACAACAGAAAAGGACCTGTTAGACAGATCTGAGATGAACCAATCCAGATTGACATCACTGATGACAACATAGTTTTTCAGATGACTGATTAAGACATTGTGAACTACTGTGTCAAAGGTTCAGCTGAGGTCATGGACAACTAAGATGCAACTGCATCAGCACCAAGTCACAAAGAAAAAAACAGATTGATTTATTTTGATTGATTGTTGTTCATCAAAGAAATCAGCTGTGTGGAAACCAACTCTCTGACCTACTGCTATTACAAACCAAGAAGCCACGAAGTGATACAGTCTGAAGTCTGAAGGGACAGGTGGATGAGTTTGAAAGTGTAACAGTGCGATCCAGGGTGAGTGAGCCAGTGCTGAAGATGAGAGGGAGGCAACATCAAGCTCTCTGAATTCTGTGTCAATGTTCTGCTAAATCTCCACTATCTTGTAGAAATAATGAAGACATTCTTCACCTCTCTCTGGGGAGGATCCAACCGGCTGACTAAGTGGGGGACCAATCACAGAGTTAGTGGTTTTAAAGAGGATTGGGGGATTATGGCCCTGTTTAACTATCAGCTGCAAGAAATAAGAGTACATCAGATGTTTAAGAGTAGCAAGGGACTCAGTATGTTTATCCTTCTTCCATTTCCTTTCTGCCTTCCTGCATTGTCTTTTTAAAGGCTTTATTTCTTCACTTAACAGTGGTAGTGAAGAAGACTTTTTGTATCTGACAGGAGATATAGAATCTAAAATATTTGTGCAGGCTGCTCTACAGTGAGATCCTGATGTTTGTAGGTAAAAAAAAAAAGTGTTTTATGCACAAAAACTTCACAGAAACAAGGTAGAGAGAGTTAATTCAGGGATGGGGAGTGAATCAGTGTTGTGGGTTTAGGGTCAGGAGGGATGAACATTACTCGGAGGATCACTGCTTTGTGAACAGAGAAACCACAGGAGAGCACAATATCCAGTGTATGCCCTGTGTAACAGTTGGGATGTTTGACATCTTGAGTTAGATTAAAAGAGTCTAAAGGTTTGATAAAATCAGAAGTCAAAGAGGCAACAGACATGGATATTAATATCACCATCTCTGTTATATTAGAACATAATGACTGACAAAATCTGAAAATTAATGAATAAAATCAGAAGTAAATTTAAGTCTGTGGATTAAAACACATGGAAAGAGCAATGTATTTAAAAAAACAACAAAAATTAAATAAATATTATATAAATATTAAATATTAAATATTCACAGGCTTAAGACAGACGAGTCATGTATAGAGCTCCTTCTGCTGCTGGAGGAGATCCTCGATTCAGCTCAGCAACAGCTGTGGACAGAGCAAACTACGGCCATGATGGAGAGGACAGACACTTAGTTTTGTAGAATTGCCGGTAGCAGTCAGCAGGTCAGTGGAACAGGGAGAAAACTTACTTACTCTGGAGCCCACAGCGGTGAAACAGCAGAGGTCCTCTCCAGCTGAGGAGCAGAAACTTGCAGACAAAGGCCCAGGGCCAGGCCCACTGTAGGTGGATCAGCACTTTTAAGTCAGAGGTGTCTTCCCCTTGTGATAATGTTTGGTGTCACGAGTAGGGAAAGACAGCAATATCCAGCAGCTGCGCTGGCTGGTAGCTATATATGCTGCCAGTCATGAAGCTGCTCATCTCATTTGTAAATCTGCTTGCATGTAAAATAAGACATCGTATTTCCTTTTTAGATCAAACTGTTGAAAGGAGGAAACATCTTGACGTCCTCAGTGGGTTATCGAATGTAGCCTCTGAAGTGTGTGTGTGTGTTATAGTGTGTGTTGTACCTCCGCTCTCTTATCACCTCAGAGATTAAAGACTTAAGTTATTTTAATTAGCCGCCTTGAGAGAGATATGTTTACCAGCATACACGCAGATATCAACACACACACACACACACACACACACACACACACACACACACACACACACAAACTACCAACAACAGCAGCACATCACGGCACTTAATCACACAGCATGACAGACGTCAGTGTCGCTGGCCAACAGTTTCCTGCTGGGAGTGATGACCCACAACATTGAGGCGAGGTTGTCTCAATATGAAGAGGCAGACGCAAAGCAAACAGAGTATCTACTTGTCTCTTCCTTTGAACTATTTGGATTGATAGTGTCATGCACAGGAGGGTCCCCGTTAAGATGAGGTTTTTGGATTATCCCAGTTATGTCTGTGCAGGTTGACATCATACCCTGGGGTCTGAAACCTGGATATAACTTTATTCAGCGTGGTTTTGAGAACCCTGAATATTCTAAGTCAAGTACCGATCAAAAACCAGAATAATGTGACATGTAGATATTTTTTCCTGGATAAGGGGCATGCGTGCCGTGTGGGCAGGTGCATCTGTTGGTTACAAAATATTCAGTCAGTAGTAAAATATGAAGGTAGATAATGTAAAGATTATAAGTGCCCTACACTACTGCACAAAAGTGAAAGATAAGAGAAAATCCATAATATTGTACTGCAGACATGTTTTTTTCTCTCCTGTCCCATTAATCAGATTTATTCTGCAGCTTGTTTGTGGGCCCAGTCCCTTACTGTGCGTGGAGAACCACAGAATTAGCACACCTTATTTCAAGCCTGTGTGTCAGGACGCAGGGAATCTAAAAGTAAAGCAGCTAAAGTGTCCTTCAGGCAAACTGTTCTGGTTTCTGTTCCTGCCCTCTGACCTCCCTGTGGAGGAAGCCAAATGAAAAGAGAATTTCCCAAATGGCGTCACATTAATCATCATTGTTAAAACAGGAGCCGCACCATCCCTCATAGAAGAGTTTCTGAAGTTATACAAGTGGAGCGGATGGTGACTGGCTGCTGGCAGTCGCCCTTACTTTTCCTGCCTGAAATGCTCACTTTGACTTTTTCAATCAATCATTTGAATCAGACCCAATTAAAATGGTCACGCAGTTGAATCCACAGCCTGGAGTCATTTCATGTTGTTCAGGCTACATTACAGAACGCCCCATTTGTAACATTTCATAAGACCACTTGACCAATCAGCTTCGATAGAAGTGGCATTTTGGTCCTCCGTGTTTATTGAGTTGGCGCTCTGACGACACAGTGTCTGGGAGGTTCAAGAGTGAACTGTTGGCTTTTCTGCGGTTTTTACTTTTTATGCCTTCATGCAGGTGACAGGCAAGGCTGGAGGCATTATGTTATATATTCTCTTGAACAGAATATCTCATTAATGCCTTGAGGGAACTTCTTCAGATTTCACTTAAACATTCATTTGGACTCAACACTCATCTTTGGTGGTCAAGGTCACTGTGACCTCACAAAACACAGTTTTTGGCTGTAACTCTCAAATTCATTCAATAATTATGACACAATTTAACTCAAATGTCTATAAGGATAAAATAAAGTGATGCCAGTTTATATCCAAATGCTTTAAGGGCAACTTCACTGTGACATCACAATGTTCTGCCATAACACTTCTGGCCATCATTCAATGCTATAAGTCAGGAGTGGGAGATTATGACCATATTCCCTGCAACTGGGCGGAGGCACAGAACTGCGAGGCTATAATTCTAGTTTAGTTTGAGATCCACATTTATAGCATAATTAGCATATGATGCCCACATTTGAGTGTTAATTGCACCACTAAGGATCTTTTGTGAAGTTTAATCTCATAACTCAGTCCACTAGAAAGTAACACAGTTTGATTTAACAGATTTTTTCTAACCCTTTTTCTAATGTATCAGTTACATGGGATGACTCTATGATATTATTATTCTGCCTCCTCTGATCTGGTCCTTAAGTCTTTTTTACACTTAAAGGTAAAAATCAACAAAATCAAGAATGAAAAAAATGATAATACTATTTGCATCTGGGGTGGATAGACAATGTGGCTATAACCAGCTTTGAAGTGGTCCAGGAGACTTCAGTGAGTCACATGGGAAGTTCTGGCAGAAAGACCTAAACCTAACCTTGATCTTTTCCTAAACCCAAGTTTTGCTGCTTAAACCTAACCAAACTATGATTGAAAAGTGAATATAATAATAATAACAATAAAAAAAACTGGATAAATCATTTGAGTCTTAAAATAACTAAACACAATACACAAGGGTCAAACCCCATCTCCTGGGGGAAAGTCATGTTCTTGTGCAACCACCACAACCTCCTCCCTGACGTTTAGAGCACTACCCGGTTTACGCCACTTGGCACTAAATGGTGCATTGCAACAATTTGCGTAAAAAACAAGGCATTCTGGGAGCCCCTGGGCGTTCCATATTGAGGTAAATGGCTGAATAGATGCCGTCTGACTAATTTCACCCAGGTGCAAGTAGACACACTATTTATTTATTTTTGTTAAGTGGAACAATTTTCATTTTTGTTTCATTGTTAATCTGCCCAGTTTAAAGTAACGTTCAGCTAATTCAGCAGTCTGAGATAGCCACATTAAGTGGATATCTTGGCAATCACATACAGGTTTATGGCTGCTGCTGTGTCACAGCAACAAACCTTCATGCTACTACCAGGAAGTATTCCTCTGGCACTGCTCTGCAGGGAAACAGTCTGTCGACACACAAATGGAAATCTGTGTACTAAAAAAACTGTGGACTTTGGAAGAAGGGTTGAGCGCTATGATGATAAACACCATTAGATGATACAAATTAGTCTGCTGTCTGTGGATGAAAAAATGAAGCAGGTTTGCGGTATTATGATCGATGGTGCGAAGAAGATTACATTTCTCGAAGAAATGACAATGCAGAGAAAAGTTCTGACGTCACATAAAAAAGCAGAGTGGGTTAACAAGGAATACAGAGAAAGGAGAAGTTAAGAAAACACATAACATATAAAGAAATATGGTCGGAGCTGAATGTGTAAGGACTAAAAGTACAGAGTATAATAAGGAGTTATATGAAGCACAGAAGGCCTATAGAAAGAAGTGTAGTGGAGAGTTGATGAGTATTAGGTCTAAAAACCCAAAGCTCTATTCAAAGATGCTGAATGGATGTGGTTAAGGTAACAAACTTAACTTCAAATTTTAAAAGATTGTCTGACTGGGATGTATCAAAGAATATTTTTTTTTATAATGGACACATCTTTGACACTAGTGTCTTAAATACATGAACAAGCAATGAAGGTTATTCTCAAACTAAAATCAGGAGAAGCAGCAGGAGTCTTGAACGAGTGTATTAAAAGCACTGCGTACATTTCTGTGCCCCTACATCTATGTTAAAAGCAGGTGATAATACTTGAATGTAGTAATGAATATTACAGAAACATCAAATAATGCATATTTATTTATGGTATTAAATCTGAGTTCTTTGGTTAAGTTGGTTAACTTTGTTGGCACTGTAATAGATAGTCACATCCAACTCATGCTACTGATTTATGTGGATGATACAATTATTATGTCTAGAACAAAAGAAGGGTTACAGAAAACAAAAGACCATAAATGTAAAAACTGGAAATTAAAGGTTAATAGTAATACAACTCACAGTCACAGTTTTTGGTTGTAGAAACACTGATATTAGCAAATGAAAGTTTGTATGCGCTGGACAAAATCTAGAGCTTGTTCACCGCTTTAAATATCTCGGTGTCATTATGAATCATAATGGTTCATTTCAGATTGCTATTGAAGAGCTGCATAAACAGGCCTCCTGTGCAGTGTTTGTCATTTGCTGTAAATGTAGAAATTTTGACTTACCTGTTATTTATTAGACAAGATGTTTTTGATAAGTTAGTTAGACCATTTATGTTGTATGCATGTGAAGTGTGGGGATTTGAAAAATTTGATGTATTGGACAAACTACACCTCAAATTCCTTAAGTCCACCTTAAGAGTTAAAATGACAACCTGTGATGATATGCTCTTTGAGGAGATGTGAAGATACTCACTCTGTATCAGTTAGAAAAGAGAGAAAATGAGAATTACTGGCTACTGGGGGAGGCTGATAGAGGGTAAAGAAACTATACTCAGTCAAATAATGTACAACTATTTGTTCAGCCTGCATAATACGTGTGTTTATGCGTCACCATGGGTGTTGCAGGTTAAGCAGATACTGGATGACAATGGTTTGTATTATCTCTGATTCACACAAAAGTGTAGCAGTATTAACTGGTTGAAATAAACTGTTGAACAGAGGCTGAGAGATCTGTTCCTGTAAAGTGAGCTCAGAAATCTGATCATTATGTTGAATTTAAACAAGAGCTAAAACTGTAAAAGTCTCTGTTGTGTGTAGGCAGGCTATTTGTAATTTCAGAGTGAACATCACCAAAACTGCTAGGGTCAGTGGAGGATATGAAGGGCTGGATAGAAACCAGAGGATCTGCAACCTTTGTGATGATAATCGTTTCAGAGACGAATAATAATTTGTTTGGATGCAGGAATGTAAACATGACAAAATAGAGAGAGAGGTATTTGCCAAAGTATTATTTAAACTGCCCATATGTTTAAATTAACATTGCCATTGCACTCAGATTCTTCTGGCCTTTTTGAAGAATGTCCTTCCTTTGTTTAAGTAACATTTATTGACTTTAATCCAGCAAACGTTATTTTGTTATTCGTGTACGTCCTGTTTGTGCTGCATAACATATGATCATGGTCTTGAGTCACGTAAATAAATAAAAATGAGATTTTGCCATGCTGTTTATACCATGGCAGTTGTCCCTTTTAAGATGTGGGTGTATTAGACTATTAATGGGCAAGGTTTTAAACAATGAGCAGGACTGTTTTATGATGTGTATTTTATATTATAAAATTGAACTTGATATGATTTTTGAATGTGATGAAGTAACTTGATTTGTCAGGTAATTTATTTGGTTTATCGAAAAGCTGATATTCCTGTCTGGGTATTTGATCTTTGAGTTTTTTTTCTTACCAATTGAAATTCCAGAAAATGTATTATATCACAATATATACTGATATTACAGATACCATGATATAGGATTCAAGCATATTCCCCACCCTTATTTGGAAATGCCCCTCTTAATTTGACAGTTTTTTTACTCAGTTTTTACTTTGATACCTTACAGATGCAGAATATGTCCTGTGTTGCAGTACATACAAACCCCAGCCCTGATTCTTCTCCAGGCTAAAATATATAGGATGTATGGCAAGTCAGAGGGCCAAAAATAGAATAATCAAACATTAAGGCAGTGTGAAGCAGGCCAGCAGGCGTATCTGTGGCTAATTTCAGGCTACTTTTCGAGTAAAAAAGATTTGTTCTGGACTCTCACCCAGGACTCTGCAGCGCCTGGTTAGGTGTAAAGTGGAGCAGTGTCACTCTAATTCCCCTTTAAGAAAAGGCTTGTACAGGTCTCATTAAAAACACTGTCGGGAGCTCTTTGAACCAATTATTTCAAATGTTCGCAGTACATGCTCTAATATTCTCATAACTAGAAATCAAACTGACATATTCACTCATCGATTTTCCACGACATCACGGTGCTCTGCAGGCAGGAGGATGCCCATTTTTCTCCCTCTAGTGATCTAATGCTGGAATAAGCATTTCAAGAGATGTCATGAATTAAATTGAAATGTCTGAAAGAGACATTTGGAAATCCCACAGGGTATAAAAAGCATCTTTGAACCAACTTTGTGTTCCTCTTTTCTGTTTTTATCATTCATTTTAATTGGCCATTGTGTTTTATTGAAGACTCAATACAAATACAGGGCAAGACAAATACATTCAACGACGGCATCGTTTTGTCTTACAAGCTTTTATGTTTTACTTTGAAATTCTTTTCTGCCTTTACTGGAAACATTACATTTCTCTTGAAGCACTCTCAAATGTTCCTCTCAGCCGCCCTCTCTACAGTTTGTTTGAGAAATACTCAGTTGCACCTTTTCTTTCTTTATCACTCTTATTTCTTTGTTCAGCACTTATCTATTAAACTTTGTGGCATCTTTTGTCAAGATGCTGTTTCTCTGTTCTTCGCAGTTTTACTAGGTCACTGTGAACTCTCACTCCTTACTTACTAGTCTTTAACACTTCATTTCATCCCTGTATCATCCCAGGAAAACAATTTAATGCAATATCATAGAAAATGCTAATGCTAATACTAGATATATCATGTGAGAGGAAACTGGGGATAACATAGATAGAATTAAAAACTGAAACCACAACTGCAGCATTGCAGACCTGCAGAGCCAGATATTGAATAAAAATAGAGTGAAAGTATGATATACTAGTACAGATTGTACACAGACAGCAGTGAGTTCACCTGTCACACAGAGGTGAGCTGTACAGTATCATGGTGAACCTTAGGAATGATTTCCTGAAGCGTTCTTTGTGACAGTGGAGCTGAATGAGTCTGTTAGAGAACAAGCCCTGCTCTCTCTGCAGTGTGTCGTGGAGGGGATGGGATGGAGCGTCCATGATGGAGAGCAGCTTGTTCGGTCACCTCCTGTCCCTCTCAGACTCAAACGTGTCCTGGTTTTGACCGATGATGAATTGTGAATGAGTTTATCGATCCTTCTGGCATCTCTGGCACAGATGCTGCCCCATCAGCAGACCAGGAGCACATAGATAGTATAGCAGATAGATGGTAGAAGATGTTGCTGCATACATTGAAAGATCTAAGCTTCCCCAGAAAGTAGTTGGTCAAGTGGACACCCGGGCACTTGTAGCTCTACACGACTCACCCATCTTCTACCTACCTCCTTACCCATCATGATAACGGGTTTGGTGTCAGTTCTCGTCCTCTTGACGTCGACCACCAGCTCCTTGGTCTTGTCCACATTCAGGGGTTGAAGGTTCCTGGCGCTCCAGGGTTAGCACAGCAGCTGATGAGTGTAATCTCAGCTAATAACCTGTTCAAATGTTGCAATTACTCTCTGCAGGCGGACTGTCCATATAAAGGTTTATCTAGCGTTATACTGGAAATCTGAGGTGGACTGGGTAAACAGAAAGACATTTATGTTTTAGCGGGTTACCTTGGAGATTAATTGGGTTTGCTGCTGTGTTTTATGTGACTAGCAGTGATCATCTTGTAGTGAGTCACAATGGATGACGTGTGTCCTGATGAGTCACATCTCCGGACTGAGACTGTAACCTTACTTCAAAAGGTCACCACTGACTACACATTATGGTGGTAAAGTCAAAGTCTGTTTTTTAGCTCCGCTAAGCCACTGTGCACAAATTTATTCTAAAACAGGAAGCTTTCCCTCTGCAAGATCGGTGCTGTGCTGATTTTATACAGATTAGAAATAAAGAAAGTCTAATTCAGAGAGGAACTATTTTAGATTAAACAACAAGCATTTTTAATGGTTACATTTCCTGTATATACTTGTGTAATTATGGCCAATAATCTGAGGGGGACATTACTCTGATTATGACATTCACCTTTGTTTATAGCACTGGTCTGTGACTGTTGTGATTAATGCACCTCCACATCACATCATCAGATTTCACTGCTTGATGTGAACTGTCACTGACTGTTCGTCATCCATATTCTACAGTGTAATATAAAAAACACAGAATTAATACCATAACACAACAACAACCCAATACACATTTTTACTTGTGATTAAGTTTGGTTTAGTTTGGTTTCTGCTTCAGTAACTTCATTATTTCACAGTGCCGGCAAGTTTTTGAAAATACAGGTTTAAACAACATTTAAATGTCATTTCATTAATTGTACAGATTTGTACAGAACACAGTATCGTGGTTCACAAATTTCCATTAATGATAAGTTCAACTTTACAAACTCTGTCACAGAGACCCTACCTCTGAAATATGTTTTTAAATTAATCAATTAATTAATTACATTTTTTTTTTTTTTTTTACAAATTACTGGTTGTTTTCAACATGTCAGTTATAATATTTTTGTAAATGGTTTAGTAAATATAGTTGATGATGTTTTAATTAGTTATGATGACATGCAAGTTTAACATAACATGTAACATGTTACTAATAACATTAAAGATGGATCTGTTCTAATAAGCTTTGACCGTGGGACAGTGAGCCAACATGAACTATACCAGGACCTTGAAACTAAAGGAGCTAAATGTAATTCAACCATCGTTAATTTTATTATTTACACTTGATGATTTTCTTACTGTGCCATGTCAAAATGACTTCTGTGTAAAAGGCTTATTTAAAGAACTCACCCACTGTTTAACTGCACTATCAGTTACTGAATAGATGTAATACTTAGTACTTACATCAAGGTCTCGTACTTCACTGAAGCTTTAGTAATGTCCCTCATTGTAATCCGCTTTGGATAAAACCGTCTGCTAAATAGGAAAATGCTAAATGAGTAAATGTAAATATAAATTTAAATGTAATGTGTTTAAATTAACCACATTTTAATAGAACATGAATGTAGATCTGAGTGAGCTAAGATCCTGGTTCAACTGGCCTAAATGGACTTTATAAACATGTTTAATCCTCTGAGATTATACTTCAAACTATAAAAGATAAAGCTTTGAACGTATCTTCTGCTGTGATAGACTGATGACGTCTTTGCCATGATGAAATCACCCGACATAGAGGAGCAGATTTTTCACCCAGGAGTTTTTCTCCGTGTGCTCTGCTTCCTAACTAATTTCCAGATTTAAAGGGAAATTTTTCCGTCTAAATCCATGATCACATGATTCACGTTGGGCAAGGTTGCCTAGATACAAGTGATGGGAATGAGTAAACCTCAACTCTCTTGTCTACTGTGTGGGGTCAATGTTGATAGATATTACAGAAATCAGAAAATGTTCCAATTATGAGGCGTTATCAGACTTCTTATAATTAAACCCCTGAATACATAGTGTTCACATTATCTTGTTTAATCACTGTAAACCCTGAAGAGCAGCAGTTTTCTTTGTGTTAATGAGGAGAGATATCGAGATATCTTTATAATATCAAATTTCAAAAAAATTTCATATCAGTTTTTTGTTTATTATCCCCTTCGTTAGTTCCTTTCCTATTCTCTCTCTCTCTCTCACACACGCACACACACCTTGTGAGAAAAATAGCTGTTGGCAAAGCAATCTGAGCAATAATATGCTTCAATAGTCCCTTTAATTATGTTTTGGTTAATTAAGTCTCCCCACTGGATTGCATCCGTTGAGCTAATGAAGCAATTGCAAAATTACACTTCATACTTGTTAAGGTATTTGTCGAATTTGTATGTGTGTGGTTTTGTGTATATTTGTCTACACTGAATGTCATTTTATTGTTGATGTTGCTGTATTCCTGGAAAACACACCTTTGTGAATTAGTGATATATTATACCAAGTATTAGTCCAAATAATTGGTCCTTGAGGCGCTGGCTAACTCTGAGAAGTTTAGTTGGTTAGTCTATTTTTATGGGGAATGACTGGAAACTGACATCCTGAGAAATGAAGGTACATCTGCCATAACGATGATATTCACAAATACTGATGATCTTTCTTAGTCAGCACTAGATTTTAAGAGATCCCTCTGCACACCTGCATTCTTCTGCCAAAGGATTATGAAACAGTGGGAAACATTTGGACTGGTGTTTTAATTGATAATAATTTAGTTGAAAATATTATGACTGCATTGATCTGATAAACTGGATCAGAATCTGCACTGATAAGGACTTTGCTAAACAGAGATGTGTCAACCGGTCATCACCAGTCCACATTAAATACTGTTTCTTAGTCAGTGTTGTTATTGAATTACTCAAGCACAACTTTTTGAATACTGCAGAGCAACAGGATATATGACTTATGGCAATTCCTGATTATGATGATTAGACAACAACTAAGAATTTATTTTGTTAAGAACAGACCCAATTGGGCTTATGACTCTGCTGATTAAAGTGTGTTTGTTATTTGTCAAATATTTGCTACTGTGTACAGTTTTTCATGTCACAGGGTAAAGCTTTCAGATATAGTTATATATATATATAGGTTTCTAGTTAAATTACAAACACTATAAAAATAAAATCCACACTCACCATTTGGGTACATTTATATTTTAATGGATAATTTGTTTGGTTTCCTCATTTCTTTCTGAAATATTGAACCAAATGCATCCAAAATGCACCACAGTGTCCTTCCTAGCCCTAGTTAATCAGTCCCACTGTCCATCATGTCTGCTTCTATTGTTGTCAAACTTAACATAAGTTTTACAGTTATGGATGTAGAAGTGTTTGGTGTATTATGATGGTTAGATTCCACTAGCTCATTTGTTTTTGGAGCCAATTTAAGGTTTGTTAAATATGATAAATAGTAAATACAGTATGTAACATCACTTGATGTCATTCTGTGACTTCAGTTGCTATTATTGTTATTGGCCGGTCTACTTTGTCTCACAGCTGGTGCAGAATGCTGCAGCAAGACACTTAACTGGTCCCAGAAAAGAGACAACATTATACTGGTACTAGCAGTCTACCATTTTCAATGAAATGTTCCTCCTTCATTGACACTTTTAAGGTAAAACATATGTACATGTTTTCATTGGCTTTTTGTTGCTCTTAAATGTTAAATGGACTGCACTTATATAGCACTTTAATAGTCTTATCGACCACTCAAAGCGTTTTATACTACAATCCACATCCATCCATTCACTCACACATTGCATTCAGCGCTTTTCTATCACACACACACACACACACAGATGATACATTGGGGGCAAGTTGGGGTTCAGTATCTTGCCCAAAGACACTTTGACATGCAGACTCGATATATTTATTTTATTTTATAAACTGATCTTACTTCTTTTGTTTTGCATTTTAGCATTTTTTGATATATTTTGATTGCCAGTCGTCATTGTTGTTCATCCCTTTTCCATTACTAGTGCCTTTACTACTGATGTCATTTTACATTTTACTTACTGGTGTCTACTGTTGTGCTTTTAATGAAAAGGCAGCTTTGTACAGCACTTTATATGTGATATATGAATAGACTTGATTTGATTTGATGCGTGAACTTGCATCAGAGGTTGAAACATTCACACAACAACCTCCAGATTGATAAACTCACACACTCACACTTGTGAAATCAAATTTGGGGCCAAGACTTTGCTGTAAATCAGATCAGAGGTGCGGAACAGTTTCGGCAGCCTGACTGTGTTCAGGCAACGGGACGTTTTACTGTCTGTTTCTAAATCCATGTTTTGCTGCTGGTTGGTTGAGCCGCATCAGGCCCAGATGGGACCGTCCCTCTCCGTCTCTTTTCGGGCCATTAGTGTCAGGTTTCAGCTGGTGCCAGTACCCATCTGTTTCTACATCCCCTGTCCTCCCACGGTTTTTTAGACCTGCCTCTGCCACGAGTGGGTGTGGAGGAAGGAGCTCACAGTGACACAGACAGCTGACAGCAGAATGAAATACCTTGTGTATGTGTGAATGTGTGTGTGTGCTGATGAAGACCTGCCTGGCATCGCTCTCACCTCTAACACAAAATGTTTCAGAGTGGCTGCAGAGGCTGTACCCCAACTGGAAGTTTTCCAAGTTGAATCGGATTTGCTGTGCTATTGGTTCCTGTCTTTAGTCATTATTTGAAAAAAAAAAAATTCATGCAATGAATACGCTGCACCTGGAAGAATAAAAAATACAATGTTTTTCACAGCCTCTGCCTCATTACGCTGCAGCTCAGTGCATCACAAGTCCATAGCACAACAAACTGATGAAGTTGTCTACGACAGCAAGCAGCAAAGACGTTGGATTTGAACGAGAAACATTGCAATTACTGAACATGGTCAGCTGTTTAAGCCCATAGACCAGCAGATGTCTGTGGTTTTCATTATTTAAAGATATTTTGGGGTTTTAGAAGTAATGGATATTAATATTTGAAAGTAAAGAGCAGCCAACCTAAAGTCCTAAAATCTACCTGTCAAGTGTCAAGCCTGTTACGCTATGTTGTTTTGATGCAGCAAATAAAAAAAACTTCCACTGACATCCTCGACCGATGAGGCAGATTGATGATTTTTAGGAAGCAGATTTGTATATTGAGAAGATTAGAGCTGAGAAACAGTGTGAGAGACTGAATGTGCAATGAAGTGCACAGAAGCCAATCTGTGCCTGCAAATGACATAGTGTACAGTACAGGTGATTGCTGCTGATGTGGAGGTGTACATGGACTTTTGATGGAGAAAGGGCGTACAGGTAACATCACCTAGATTGTGTGTGCATGAGAGAGAGAGGGAGAAAAGGAAGAGAGACTGATACAGAGGATATAGATAGGTGGAGGTGGAGACTGTGTTTAGACTGGTGCGTGTGACTGCGCTGTAGCCGCTGGAGTTAATTTTCTGCATAGCTGAGCACTGAAAGCATGAAAAACAGCTGTGTAGTGTGGGGAGATAGCCGCTCGTAAGACAGAGCAGCACTGCTGGATGCTGGAGGGGCTGTTTGACAGGATGCCCCGAGGAGGTTACTGCAGCGCTGTTTTTGCTGAGGCCTCTGAATTCCCAGGACAGTGTTGTGGAGTGTGCAGAGGTACATGTCAAACAGGGTCAGAGAGGGAATTTGATGTTTGATGTTTTTTTTCACAGTCATGAAATATTTGTGGCAGTGGAGCTCAGAACACTGGAAAGCATTTGGATATGTATTCTTGCTCCCTCCTGATTGACACATTACATTAAATATATAATACAAAAAACATAGCTCGAAAGTTAAAACACCACCTTTTAAAAAAAAAAACTCTGTCAGTGGTGTTTCAGTCACCTAACGAGTTGTTACCTGATTGCAGATTACGTATTTTGAGTTGACATTCGGATTCTACGCTCTGATATTGTCACTCCCCACAAGACATCAAGCTCAGCACAGCAGAGACTGGGGTCTGACAGTAACATCACACTCAGGGTACATTGGTCTCAAAAGTTTACAGGTGGATGCTGGGGTGGAGGTGGTGCTAATGGAATGCTAAATGAACAGTGGTAGTAGCCGCAGTGAGTATTCTGGTGAGCAGTACAATGCAGAGGAAAGTAGTGAGCAGGGACCGAAGGCTTAAGTACAATCCACTGTCCTATTGAGTGGAAGAATAATGTACTGGCTCTGAGTGTGAGGGGCTGCACACTTAACATATCTGCATGAACTAGCTCACAGGCTTTGCTCCATCAACAGATTCAGGTTATCTTTTAGATAATTAGCCATGATACTGCTGGTGTAAATTAACTGTAATAATCTTGTATTGTTAGTTTTTGAAAACGTCTTGTTTTGCTTTGACCGGAGTGTGCTGTGTAGAAAGAAGATATGTGGGTTTGTCTTAGTTTTGATGTCACAAATATTGCATGAATTGCATAAATGAATAAATTGACAGTGTCATTTGTGATGGGCCTCTGGAGTCTGGTTGCCAGAGAGATTCAGCTCACCTGGTCTGGTTGCACTATATAATCTGGTGGCAGTCAGCCAGTCTCTCTCTCTCTCTCTCTCTCTCTCTCTCTCTTCTCTCTCTCTCTCTCTCTCTCTCTCTCTCTCTCTCTCTCTCTCTCTCTCTCTCTCTCTCGGTTTAGTTGTATTATGTTTGTCTGTATATTATTTCCTTACTTATTTTTATTTCTAACTCCCTCCTTTGTCCAAACATGACCGGGTTGTGACACAACAAGTCAAAATTATCTAGTAGTGATTGGAAATTACATGATTTCTGGCTCAGCTCCATTTGGACAGAGGTGCTGTAACATTGCATGGGAGGTGGGGAGTGAAATGCTCCATGAGCTCCTCTGTAATTTAACTCATTGTTCTGGACGGCATTTTAACTTTAGTGAAATTACAGGTTTTCAGCAACACATATGGACGTTCTGCAGGATTAACCAAAAGAGAATACCAGTACCTACAACAGCACACTTTTTGGTCCTGATGGCTTTTTTCTGTTGTCATATCGGTTCCCAAATAGGCCTATATATTGGTGTTAACATTTATGACTTCCTGTGTATTTACAAGTCATATTTCACAGTGAGCTTGTAAAATGAAGTTGCAGCAGCTAGAAAAAAAATCAGACTTGCGTTTTAAAATACAAAGACATTGCTCCTGCCGGGATTTAAATTACACCAACAGTAGTTAAAAATGGCTGTAATTATTACTCAGGTGTGGGTGTGAATTTACCTACAAATATGACAATGGGCTTTCGTCATGGAAGACATATTGACTTGTCACAGTAGAAAAACAACAAGCGCAAAGTTGATGGCTATTTAGCTGCTTCAGTTACAAGGTCCTGGTGTCGTGCATGCTGACTCACTGTCTGACTTCCTAGGACTGAATAGAACGAAGCCATCACTAATGTCATTAGTAACTCCTGTGCTTTTATGATGAGTCAAAAAGTCTGCGGGTGAAAAAGGGCTGTCTAATGTATATGAACAGCGGCGCAGTCTTCTAATGGATGAGCCGATGTTTTTATATATTTTTCATATAAAAGAAAAAACATATAGACCTACATCGAAGAAGCTGTTGTGCCCTGTCAGACCATTAAGATGTTTATTTCTGCCCTGTTTGACTCTAGCTGATAAAACTCAGCCTAGGAATGAAACAGGAAATGAGACAGACATGACAATGAAACATCTCAGATTTGAGAGCCTGTGTGTTGGCAGCAGGGAACATCACTCTTTCTGTCTTGTCTGATTGGCTGTAAGGTGGAAGACGTTTGAGTTGAGCATGTGAAATCACTGAGGGCTTAAATGGTTCCTAATGGGAGGGCAGAGAAGCTAATTACTTCAGTGACAAATGAGTTTGAAGAACACGAAGACGAAATCGCAAGACCTCTATAGGTCTGTATTGTGGTTTATGTACCGAAACCTTACCAAACCATAACTATAGCATTGTCACGTCATCAAACAGATTAATTTTTTTGGTGATTTGCAGACAAATGGTGTTATCCTGCTGATTGAGGCATCAGATCAGAAAATGCTTATACGTGTTGTTCTGTGGGGGAATTACAAACAACGTATTTTGTCGTTTAATTCTGACTTGAAGCCACGTTCACCTGGTTCTGGACTTCAGATTCACCACCCACATCTAGGTTTGGTGTTGAGCCCAATTATTTTCACAAAAAATGTGTGTCATCTTTCTAAGAAACATCCATGAAAGGTAGTGACTGAAAAATAGCAATAAGGGCAGATGGAACTCTATCCCGACAGTTTTTAAAAAAAATTTTTTTAACAATCTCCTACTGTCACTAAACACCAAATACTTGAGTTCATTTGTCTTTGCCTTCGATAGAGATCCATATGACCATTGTAAAACATTCATGAGTGTTTCCTGATCTGCCACCTCTGTGGTTAGGGTTTAATTAAATAATTGATGTTGACACTTTTCTTTAGTAAGTGAAATAGGAAAAGAGTGACTTCATCAAGATGATCCCTGAGTGTTTATTTCAGCCTGACGCAGCAGCATGATGAACGCAGGTGGACACAGGTGGTAAACCTGTGTAAAGAAATGCACCGGTTTGCGCAGCATTATTCATGACCACCTGTCCCACTTAGCTGTATATTTTTATTGGCTGCGACCCTTAAGTGTCCTCCGTGGACACTTGGCATCATCTCCTCCTTGGTCCTGAGCTGTGGTTATTTATTGGTGCTGACTGCAGAATGCTGACTACTCGCCCAGCCTACTACTGGCCTCATAAAAAGCTTCAGTATGTTCATAAACTCATATTGAATAAAAGTGCTAAATGGCTTTTAACTTGCCAGGAGGCGGAAGCCCATAAAGAAAGTGTTTTTCAAGGATTTCTTAGAACAGGCACTTGTTCCCTGCATTTTGTTTTGGCGATGCAGCTTTAGCCCATCACAGCTGTTCATGTTTCAGAAAGACATCCCTGTCGAGAATGTTTAGCAGAGAGCAGCTCAAGTAGACTTTTATGGCAATCTTGGCAGAGGATCATCAGGCATGTTTTTTACCTGAAGGCTTGCGTAATGTTTGGCTGTCCCGGCTCTCTTTATCCTGAGTTTTGAGAAGACCTCATCATTACTCCTCTGGAGCTGATTCAGGGCTCTCTATGTATACATCCACTGCGGCTGACAGGAAGGAAGACCGGGAGGAAAAATGAGAGGCAAAAAGATGAAAATAAACCGAGTGGTGCTGAATCTGTGGGTGTAGGAGAGGCTCTCGCTCTCCATTCAGTCATCAGTGCTGATGAATTTACAGCATGGCTGACTAGGTTTCCGATATGTTACAGTAAATGTCATATGTGCCGTGGAATTGCACTCACAAGGATGATCTTATTGAAGAGATTAAATCGATAACCTGTAGGAAAACAAATGTGTAATCTATTTACGATTGACTGATGTTGTTGGTGTGGTGCAGCAGCTTATACACACAAGAAAGCTGCACAGTTGCTCTCCCTCTAACAGCGCATGTTTGGTAAATGAAGCGGTGTTAATGCAGGATAATGCAGAGTCTTACAGTTTAATGCTGAGTGCTCCATGCGGCTGGACATTTTCTCCGAAACAAAAGACACGTAAGACTTCAGGGAAATAAAAATGAATCAGTCTCCTTTCTTCCTCCCTCGTTCTCATTTGCATCCACTTCCATCTTTTCTGTCTCCACACACCTCTCTGCTGTGTGATTATAAATCAAACACAGTAAAGCAGAGCAGTAAATCAAATACTGTCAAAGCTGCAGAGGTTCACACAGCCTTACGTCACAATATGCTTTCTATTATGTACTGCAGGAAATCATATTTGTTCAGTGTGATAGAATTCAATCATTTTATATGTCCTTTCATATGTTCATCGTTTTCAATTTCCACTGGAAAATACCCAGTTTTTTTTTTTTTTTTTAAAGGTTCAACTGCAAACTACTTTTTCGCGGCACTCGCAGCTCGAGGGATGGCAGTGCCAGTCTGTCCATCTTTTAGTTGGTCGGTCGAACACTTTGATCTAGAATGAAATGTCTCAACAGCTATTGGATGGATTGTCATGACATTTTGTAGAGACATTCACGGTTCTCAAGGCATGAATTCCACTGACTTTGGTGATTCCTTGACTTTTTCTCATCAGGTCAAAATTTGAATTTTTCCAAAGCTTTGGTTTATGACTAAATACCTGTGAAACTGACAATCCCATACACCTCACCTGTGTTTACTGCTGAGCAGCAATTGTTAGCATGCTAATGCTATTTAAGGTGGTGAACATTTTGTCACTGTGATCATGTAAGCATGGTGATGCAGAGCTGCCAGCATGGCTTAGACTTTTGATTTGAACTTGAACTCTTTTCTAGATAAACATGTTTTTGTTTACAAAACAAATGAGTGTATAAGGAGTGTTTTATATAGTATAGGCATGGGGTTTGTTATTCATTGTTTCATGCAATGTGTTAAAGTCTTGTTTTTATCAAACATGGTGGCAAGTGCTTTTATAAACAACATTGACATTTTGGGCTCTTTTGATTTTATAGAAACTCACCCACTCTTAACCAAACCTCCTTAAAATGATGCACATAATAAAACTCAGTGCACAGGACCCTTTGGTTATTTCATCGTTCACTGGTTTGCATTATTGTGTTTTAGTAATTATTTGTTGTGTTATCTGTTTTCAGTGTCACATGGCAACGGTGCTGTGTGCAACATCAAAGGTGACCCAGGACAAAAGCTGCATATAATATGCATGTGTTAGAGTGGTGTGTGTGTGTGTGTGTGTGTGTGTGTGTGTGTGTGTGTGTGTGTGTGTGTGTGTCTGCTTGCATAAAGGAAAATTGTGAAGCAGACCTTTTATTTTTGTGTAGGCCTTTGTATCCGAAGTGTGTGTGTGTGTGTGTGGTATATGCCATTCTCCCTAGTGATGTCAGACCCCAGGTACCTCCTGTGGGCTCAGCTTGCTATTTGACAGGAATGTTGATGAGAAGCCTGCAGCCGCTTATTTCCTTTCTGCATGGTGGGATAGAGGCGACTGCAGGTATCATACCTATGTGAAATTATACTTTTCATTTCAGACATGCACAAGTGATCTGTATATGTTGTCAAATATTATGTAAATTGTAAATTGTGCTGTTAATATTTATTGTAAAGGAGGGAAGACAAGAAAACAGTTATAACAGAAAATCTGCTTAAGGCTCGCAGCCTCTGGGGGATACCAGGGCTGTTTACTTAGCCAATTTCTCACAAGAATTCTCATATGAGTTGCCCTTTCACACAAGTAGCACACAACAGGAGGCTGCCTGTGTCAGATATGTTCTCACCAATTGGAAATACTCTGTGTGGTTTAGGTGAGGGGTGGTGCCTGGGTAGAGTGTGCAGAAAGCAGGACATGTTGCGGAAAGTATTTTGCAGAAATCGCAGTGTTTTGTTTACATCATACACAACAGAGTCTCTTGCCCTTGGTTGAACTTGTCTAACGATTATAGCATCGGCTGTCACCAACATAAGTTCCTGAATGTCATATCGTCCAGTAAGACATTATCATCTGCGTTTTAGTGTATCTGACCCTCTGATGTTCGTAATCTTCCGCCTTCACACCAGTCTCCTAACAGAAACATCATCACCACACCCACTCCCATTTAATTCTCAGGACAGTCACCTGCTCTATTCACACAGCGGCTCATTCAGACATTACGCAGACTTTGTACTTGGGAGCTGGCAGAGAAAAGTGTTCTTTATGTCCATGATGATCCAACTCCTTTGGACATTTGCATTCTCACACACTGCTCCTCTGGGTAATGTCTAGACAAGTTCAGGGTTGCAGTGCATGTGTGAAAGCAACTTTTGACAGTTGATAATGAATTCATTACTGTTCCTTACAAAACTTCTTGTCAGTGCTTTTTAACGTCATGTCACGTCACGTCACGTCACGTACACGTGATGTACACAATTACTTGATTTTGTGACATCATAATTAGTCTGGAAGCCAATCATGGTCCAGCATTAAAATCTCACCAGTGTGATGTTATATGAAACCTGCAGTTTGCACATCCACTGAGAATGTACTTTACAGTGAAGCATCTTGTTGTTAAACATTTTAAATGAGAATTATTGGTATATTCATGATTGTGGATTTTTGTAATGAAGGACAAGGATCAGATGTAATTTAAAGGAATTTTAATGAGGTGATTGAACTGTTTGTGGAAAAACCATATCACACATATTAGTATTTTTACTTTAAAACATGTCAATAGTTAACTAAATAGATTTGAACTGTTGCTTGACACAACGTCTGTATGTTGAACTGTGTCAACACTGGTAAAATCTATGTATATAGGGTACCTACTGAGTTAATTTATATTGGTCTGTGGCAAATTTGAACTTTCAGCTCTGGGTTTATATTTTGTATTATAAAAGAATAATTCACACATACAGTAAATACTCACACACTTTGCAGACGCACACAGTTTAGTGGTGCGTAATGAGACCATCTTATACACTATTCAGACATGCACTAGCTCCTGTCTAGGTGCTGTAGTTCCTGTTTTCCATAATTTATGTTTCTTGCCTGCAGAGGTGTCTTTTAAGGAAATGAGGGCAGATGAATAAAGCCTTCAGATGTAGAAACTGTTGGTTCATTTGTGGGCAGTGAGGTGGATAGAAAGGCCGCCCACTGACAGGGATGTCACTTGTTTGACCACTAATGTGTGGTCATCTTCAGCCGTGAATGCGTATGTTCTGATTGTGGAAAATGTCCCTAGGCAACACTGTATACCCACTACCTCTCCAGTCGCTGTGTGTTGTTATGGTTACAGCTGCTAAATGCCTAAAATACCCCAAACACATGTATTTCCAGATTCTCCATAAACCCAACAAAACAATTTATATCATTACAAAAATGCTTACCTTAGTTTTTCCTCGTCTCTAATTTAAGATTCCACAAATATCATGTACAAATATAGACTACAAAGCACGTAGCTCCACCAGCGGTGCTGGCGGTGCTGGCGGTGCTGGCAGCCGTGTGTTTTGCAGAACACCTTAATCCTTTTCTGTGAATATTAAGGTTTAACAAGGATGAATTGTTAAACATTCCAAGCGACTCAAACTCATGACCGCTGAGTTACGAACGTTTGAATCCATCAAGTTGATACAGCGCCGTGTGGAAGTGAAATGCCATCAAATTTGGATGCATTTGCACAGAGTTGATGATGCATGTGTCATCAGGATTCAGTTGCAATTGCACAATGTGTTTAAGCATAATGATGCTATACCTTTTAACTATGGTACAAATTATATAAAATTGTATGACAGACGGTATCAAAATAAATGAATTCAATTTGTAGGAGTAGCTTAGTCTGCTCAAGCAAAAAAAAAAAAATACTGTATGATACAGTTTATTTCTCATGCTTTAGGAAAAAAAATCTTCTCCGTCTCATGGTCCAGGAGTTATGAGTGAAAATGTAGTCTTTTATAAGTGGCCACAAGGTGATGCAATTCAAACCAAAAGCTGAAGAGTTTTTTCTGATGTTTTGCAAAAAGACAAACCAAAACCATAGAATAAAGAAAAAGAAGAGGACCAAAATCACAGAGGAAATGATAGAAGAATTTTTTGTTATCCTGTATGAATTTCATATGTTTGAGTTTTCATATCTGATTTTTAAGACATAATCTGATGTCATATAATACATTCTTCAGCCTGGAGTCTTAAAATGAGAAAATGAGGCATGTAGTCCGGCTCCACTATGCTTCATGAAAGAACGTGTTGGCCTAATCTACATTTTCACTCTAAGTTAAACACCCTCACTTCCTCACCACTCTCTGAATCATTGTAGCGGCTGTAATTCATTTTGTCCAGGTACATCCTTTAGCAAGGCTGCCAGCCGAAATACTGATAATTACTTAAAACCATCCCATTTGATATCTCAGACACTTTTCCGATGGCTCCAGGCAGAGCTGTCCTCAGACCGCGGAGGTACAGAGGAGCGCTTTAATTGATTCGGTGTTAGCTGCGGAAACAGACGACATTGGCAGCCTCAGTCACTTGCAGGAAGGATCCATTTTTTTTAGAACAAGAGAAGGTCCATTAACACAATGGTGAGGTTGATGCAAAGAGTGATGAGTGATGGTGACGTTCACAAGCGCAGTACAGGGGCTCTGCTGGGAATCTGGACATGAACAGTTTTATTACGTTCATTCTTGCAGCTTGTCCCAGTCTTACAAGATGGAACAGAGAAAAATGTCTTCATGTCCAGATGCAAAGCAGAGCAGGGGAAATGCGACTAACTTAAACAGTGACGGACCAATGAATCGGTGTTTACTGCTCTCATTATCTGTCCCCTCTCCTTCTCCTGTTCTCTCTCAGTTTGAGTAAATATCAGTGAAAGATGCCGGGCATCTATGTCCGGGAGGAGGCGTCATAAATAACAGCTGCTGAGAGATATAGCGTTCAATACAGGAGATATGAGAGAGAGGAGAGGAGCTATAGGAGGCGAGTGTGATTAATGAGCTGGTGTAAAGGAATGAGTGGGGGGTAGATTGATCCATGGCCACGCCAGCCGTCCTGACACACTGTTGCTTTTTTCACAATTTGAAGCACCTCGGTGTCCAGGTTGATGACTGTGCAATTAGGACTTATTAGCCATCTTTGTTTGTCCTTTTGTAAAACTAGCAGATAGAGATGTCGTTTCACAGCAGGGAGGTCCTGAAACCTCGGTTCTTTTTGTTTGGAGTTTGTTTTCGTGGCTTTTTGCCCTCGTCAACAGATATTGTTTATGATGTATGTTGGACCCACAGACTCAAGTTCTTGAGTACCTCAAGTCAAGTCAAGTCAAGTTTATCTCTATAACCCACTATCACATACAATACAATATCTCAAAAGCCTACCAAAGAACCAAGCCTGATCTCAAAACAATAAAAAAACACTCAAAAGAGAAGCCTTTTCTCAGATGGTCTGGTGCATTAGGAGCTGTTGATGGGAAAAGACAATAACAAAAGATTTATAGAAAATTTATAACACTAAGTACTGTACAAAGCAGTAAAAGCAATAAGCAACAGTAGGAGAGTGAAATAGATTTCACATGTCCAGTACTGATACATCCATCTAACATAGGACTTTCAGGATCCTGTCAAGACAAAGGTCCTCACCGCTTTCACACTGTTCTGGTGCCTTTTTATTTCTTCTCTTTCCACCTTTCCACTCTTAAAAATGCAAGAGCTGTCTGTTTGATAAAAGTTCAGTGACAGGTCTGTTTTCAAGTCTTTAATTAGATTTTGCTTTGTTGCCGACTCTCCAGCACAGTCACAGTGATAACAGCTGTGAAGCATTTTTGTATCCACCCTGTCATTGCAGAAAGCCAGCATCAATCTCTGTCTCTGTTCACCATAAAATGTTAAATAGCAATGCTATAGCAGAATTGTAGGCATGATGCATATCTTATGGAGTGACTTCTATAAGTGTGGCGGGAGGATGGGCTGAACAGCTGAAAATATTGAAATGAAACAGCTAGGTAGTTACAGTGGGGCTTCTATTGATCTGTTAATCACAACATTTTGACTCTTTTCCTGCACATTTACTGGCGGACGGTCACATTGTCTTGTTTGTATCTTATGTGTGTTCATGTGTGTGTATGCAGGTGGCGCAGGACATTTATTTAAATTACAGAGGGTGAGAGATGGAAGATGGATTGGGGAATGGGAGGATTAGCCGAGATGGCTTGGGCAGAGCATTGTGAATGTTTTCCTCTGGCTAATCCCTGTGATTGATGACTTGGCTCCATTAAGTCTCTGTGTTGGCGGCCTTGTCAATTGCTCATTAATCCTTCTAAGTGTTTACTTCATTTTGGGCCTAACCACTTCTCTATGTCCAACAAATGTGCATGTGCAGGCTCACACATGTGGTAAAACAGTACACACAAAGACACATGAGCCTGTAAGTCAGTATACAGCAAGTTATCAGAGCGATTCTGTGTCTGCAGTAGCCCACTGGATTTCAAATGAAACTCCTGCTATTTGTCAACCTGGTTGTTACAGTCATATCTCTGTCTGTAATGAATATTGGTTGTCCAATGGCAAGAATGACATGGATCTGAAAAAGGAGCACGAGCCTCTATCGGCTTTCAAAATAACTGGAATTCAACAGCAATCATCTAAAACCCCATCTCTGACTGTAACCGAAAGTGAGAATGTAAAATAGTCATTCACACCTGTTACAGCACACTGGGCAGTCTGTGTGCTAAAGAAATGGCAGCAAACATGAGAGAATTCTAATGTCTGTAGTTTTAATTTTAAAGAGACAAAGGACAGTTTTCATTAACTGCCACACTGTAGATATTGATAAACGGAGACTCCAGGTGGGATAATCATTTGCAGTTTAATGTCTCTTACCCAGAGACATCTGCACACATCTGGTATTTTCTCAGCTGATGTTCAACCAGGCCTCTACTGTGACAACCTTAACTGCTTGCTTACAGTGGCCCTGAGAGCTCACTGCAACGCAACTGAAGAAAACACATGCAAACAGACAAAACACAAACACGTTCAGAAAACATCTTCATCACATGAGCTGCAAATACTCACAACACAACAGAAGTGCTTCCAGGGGACACAAATAAGTGATAAACCTGGCTGGGACACACATGCTTTGTGACTTTTGAAGTTAAAAGCATTGAAAGCATTGAAAAGCATCCTTGCATGGATGTATTATAATACATTCATGCAAGTGTGTCCCAGCTTGGTTCATCACTTTTTTGTGTCCCCTGGAATCAGTTCTATTGTGTTGTAAGTATTTGCAGCACATGTGTGTTTGTGTTTTGTCTGTTTACATTTGTTTTCTTAAGGTGCAGTGCATTGAGCTCTCAGGGCCACCATACCTGCTTATTAAACCTGTTAAACTAAAATCCTCATGTTGACTGCTACATTTCATATCTAATGCGCTTCAGCCCAAACAATAAAAAACATATTTTTGTCCTCATGTATTGTGACTGCACTGTGAGCTGTGAAAGCAGCACATTGTGGTTCTACTTGTCACAGTAACATAACTGTACCAATGTGGAAACAAGCAGATGAAAATGCAGCGTTTCTTCTTTGCTCTCACTCAGTGTCAGGGAAACACTTCCTCGGCAGGCTCATAGGCACGCTCGCCGCTGGTTACACGCTTTGACTTTTCCCCTAAAGGCACAAACTCACACACACACACACACACACATACACACAGCTGATAGATGGATTGGACTTTGAAAATTGTGCCAACGCTGCACAGCATCGATGGCTATGATCCATTCACACCGCTGACAGATCTGCCTTCCTCCCAGCCGCACTCGCATTTCCAACAAACCATCAAACAAACACATTCCACTTTTGTTACAGCTCGCTTGTTCTCCAGCGTTCACAAGGCCTGCTGTCACTGCTGGATGTTGTAATTGAACAAACACACGAGGCCCAACCCATAACGCAGCCGTGCCAGAAATGAGTAATCACTCGTTTTAATCTCCTAACCCTTTTTTAAGCTGATATGAGTAAAAAATTACTTTTCATTTTGTTTGGTGTCTTCTTGTTATGTACTTTGTTTAGTACAGAAGATTATGTCACCAGGTGTTTGTGTGTCCACAAGAATACAGATGGAGCCAAAGCGATGATTCCCACACAGTCCTGGTCAAAATTTTAAAATGCAAATGAAACAATTTTATGTAATCAGAATATTTAATAAAATATCAAATATGAAAGTTATTGAACAACAACAAATAAATGCTTTTTACAGTCAAATGAAAAATACAGATATAAAATGTACTGTAGCTGTAGCTGTTATGAATTTAAATTAGTTAAATTAGTTCAAACAAAATAAAAAAACAAATAAGCCTGTTCTTAATTTTCAGGGTCTACATGACATGAATTAACCAATGGTTTTACAATTTTTTTATAATGGTGAAGACAAGAGCATCAGCATCAACAAAAGGCTGCAAGGCAATCACCAAAGATCTTGAAATCCCTGTTTCAACAGTTGGTATTTTTATCAAGCTATTGAGCTTCAGTTTGACCTCGAGCAATGTGGAGCAGTGGTCTCAGCCTGTATCATACTCCCCACACTAGACCTAGTAGGGGCTCCATGAGCGAAGGTGAAGGAGGACACCACTATTGAAAGAACAAAAAGGGAAAGACTAAAGTTTGCAAAAACTTTCATAGATAAGCCACAGTCTTTGTGGGATGATCTTCTATGGTCAGATGAAACAATGTGCCCTCTTTAGGAATGTAGCGCACCAGTTTGTTTATAGGCGTCAAAATGAAGCACATAAGGGAAAGAATATCCTACCCAGGTGGAGGCTCCATCATGCTGTGGGGCTGCATTGCTGTCTCTGGTACTGGAGGCAGTGAATGTATTAAAGGAATAATGAAATCGGAAGATTACTTAGGCATTTTAGTGAGAAATGTGTTACTCACTGTAAGAAAACTAGATTTGAAGCAAAGGTCTTGGGTCATTCAGCAGGACAAAGATTCACATCCAGCAGCACAAAAGCATGGTTGAAAAGGCGAAGATGGACTGTTTAAAACTGATCAGCAATGAGTCCTGATCTAAACCCCATTGAAAACCTTTGGAGAGATCTGAAATCTGCTATTGGAAAAAGAAGCTTCTGGAGGCTGTCAATGTAACCTTGGACATTTTATTAAAATATTCTGGTAATACATAATTGGTTGATGGGCATATATTTCTGAAGATATTCTGAATTATGTGCTTGATATTAAAAGGTGCCAATAATTTTGACCAGGACTACACGTGTAGATACGTTGAGCTTCATTTTTCTCCTTGACACTATTGCTTTTAGAGCCAGAAAATCCAAGTTTGAGCAAAAAGTGTTGCAAAAGCCATCCCCTGTAACTGACAGTGATAGCCTAGGACATATGTACATGAAGTACAAAGACACACATCTATAATCCTTGATGTCTTCTTAATAGAGCTGCAAGTTTTAACAGTGACACCATCATTTTATATGATGTGAGAGAACGTCTCATTGCCATTACACCTCTTCCACACACATGGATTAAAGTGGCAGGCTCTCTCTTGTCTCCACTAGCTTGCATGCTTGTGTTGAGGATGATCATTTACATACTCAGCTCTGTTTCATCCATTCTGTTTCATGGAGGAATAGCACCGAGCTAAACTGGTTGTTGCTTGCACATCAGAGGACATTTGTTGTACTTCATGTTGAACCTCTCTCATGTTGTTGATGCTGGGGGCCATTTCAGTCCTTGAGTAGTGCTGGGCGGCGCCGGCGTGTCTGCAAGGCTGAACTCACTGTGAACGAGGCATTAGAGAAGGTGCGTCTTGTAGCACTTCTGCAACTGGCTTCACCATTGAGCCATGATAGTGTCTGCTTGGTCAACAGAGGATCACTGGTCTGTTGGACGCTCCCCACCAGCCTGACGCAACAATTGGCCTGAAGCCACATGACCGTTGGCCCAACCCATCTTTGTAGAAGCCTCACTGGCAGATATGTATTTGTTTACATATGATTGGCTGTTTTACATTTTTTCTTTCTCATACTTACTCTATTTAAATGTTACTTGTAATGTGTTTTGTGATGACCCTGATGAAGGCCACAAGCTGCAAACACATCGGTCAGATAAAGTGTTGTTGGAGTTTTGACCTGATTGAGAGTGGATTTTTCACCAGTGTGTGAGCATGTATGTTTGTGTAATACTGATCTTCTGAGGTTGACGGATCTTTTCGGACAGCAGTAAAGAAACAGCCAATCAGCCCGGCTGCTTTTATGGTTTCTGTGTCTGTATCTTTTTTCATACATGAGATCTGTCCCTTAGCAGGTTGGTGTTTTTGTTTGTGTGTGACTGAGATTGGATGCTTTGACGCACTTGTGTTTTCCTGTGCGTTGTATGTTTTCATGACAACTTATCAAATGTGCAATTAGCGAGCACAATTAGCGCTGAGTGGTTTCAACTCTTGAAGCCAAATCATCTGCCAGCGGCAAAGAAGAAATGCTTTTAATAGAAGACTGTTGGAGCGTTTTCTTTAACTCTCATAAATCCACCTGTCCAAAGCAAAGCCTCAACTGAACCCTCATGAAAGCTGAGACTTTGTGTTCTTGAAAATGACATTAGGTAGAGCAATGGGCGTTTACTTCCATTTAGGGCCCAGAGTTGCCAACTTAGCATTTTTATTCCTTTCTTGGTGACTTTTAAGACATAAGTAGGGATTTTCTAAAATAGCTTTTTCAAACAAAAGCCTATGAACTAAGTAGAGAGTGGTGGGGCACATATTATACTCCTCAGTGAATTTACAATCAGTAAATCTTCACTTTTGTCGCTGTGGAGGCAGATATTTGTGAGCTTGAGTTCCTAACATCCAGTTATCCCCATTGTTTGTGTGGTCCTGCTCTGAAATTGAGACTATTTAACTTGATTCCCTGTTGTTACATAATTTAATGTCTTAGTTATTATTGTTGTTGTCAGACAAAATTACAGTAACTCATTCGCAGTTTGTACAGCAGCCTACACACATCATTTACTTTCACGAGAGGTTTAGTTACTTTAGCTGTAATAAATAAGACACAGTGTTGGAATCCAACCCTGTCTCCTAGAAATGATTAATTTAGTTGATGTACAACTAAAGTGCAACAGCAAGTATATTTTGTAGGAAATGTCATTGTTAGTGGATTATGTTTTTGTCAACATATCCTCATTATGTTAATAATCTATATATTTGGCAAGTCACAAATAAGTTCTTAGACATTGTATTTTTATTTCACCCCAAATTCCTGATCTTGCAGTACAATATCCACCATTATTAAACATTTTTATGGTTTTGTTTGGAAACTCGTGACCCCTGGTTAAGGTTAAGGAAAGATCATGGTCTGGTTTAACACAGAAAAAGTTCACAATGGCTTGTGGCTTCAAAAGTGCTTTTGTTGCCTAGACCACAGACAAGACTGTGGATGCAAACCCTGGTGTAACAGTCATTTTGTATGTCTGCCGTCCACCCCAACTACCTCCTGGTGACTCTGCTGCTGTGTGTGTCTGTATGGGAATGTGGTCCTAGACTTCCTAGACTACCAGGAGCGCAGTGGTGAAAAACCACTAGGATTCTTGCTAGAAATTAAGTGACCAGCCTCGGTCAGGGAGGTGACTTATAACCCAGCATTTGCTCTAACAGCGCCTCAGTAGTCCTCTGTAGAGATGAGAGAACCTGCCGGAAAGACAACCATCTCAGCAGCACTCCATCAATCAGGCAGAGTGGCTAGAAGGAAGCCACTTAGAGTAACAGTTGTATGACAGTCTGCTTGGAGTTTGCCAAACAACATTTAAAGGACTCTGAGAGCACAAGAAAAGGGACTCTCTGGTCTGATGAGACAAAAAGTGAATCTTTTGGGCAGAGCTCCAAACAATGTACCTGTTGAACACCAGCCACTGTTCATCATCTGGCTAATGCCATCCCTACGGTGGTGGTGGCAGTATCCTGCTGTGCGGGGGCTTCTTGGCTGCAGGGACAGGGAGACTGGTCAGAATTGAGGGAACGATGAATGCAGCCAAATACGCCAAATACGGAGAGGTCCTTGAAGAAAACCTGGTCCAGAGTGCACGCGACCTGAGACCGCATCAATGATCTGAACCATACAACCAAGACAACGCTTGAGTTGCTTCAGGACAAGTCTCTGACTGTCTTGAGTGTCCCAGCCAAAGTCCAGACTTAAACCTCATAGAAGATCTGTGGGGAGACCTGAAGACGGCAGTTTACAAACACTTCCCATCCAATCTGATGGAGCTTGAGGAGAGTGTATAAGTGCATATCCATGTGTTGTGTGTATCCATATGTTTCTTTGTACTGGCTGTGAAAACAAATCTCCTTGTGGGACAATAAACACTCTCTATCCATTAATTAATTCTATCAATTGATTAATTCCATCCAACTGTTAACTGATGAAAACCTATTCAGACTTGTAAATGTGCAAATTATCAACTTGTTAGAATTTTTATACGGCCTTTGTAATCTAATTTTACAGCACACATTTTGATAATAAACAGTTGTCAATGGTCATGTCATACATTCGCATATTAACACATGAAATCAGCTAATGATTTCTATTTACTTTAAAAAAAAAATTTTTTACAGCCAATGATTTTCTATTTACAGCTAATGATTTCTATTTACTGCACTTTTGGAGACTTCTCTCCTCCTATTGAAAAGTTTGCATAACTATCGGGTCAATTTAATAGAGACTGTTTACATAAACAGGCTTTATGGTTTAATCCTTCATGCCTCATGTCAAGTCTCCTCTTACGCTATAATTTTCCTGACACCGGCTACCTTTAAACCTCCTCCAGTATATGACCATGCATTTCTAAGTGATGGAATTGGATGGCCTCTACAGCCGGGCTTTGTGCAGTCAGCTTTTTGTGCATGAAATGGATTGCTTAGGCTCTCATGAGAGCGTATTGTTTTTTCCGCAGCCTCGTCTGAAAGCAGCTTACCTGCCATTGCCATTTCCCATTATGCTTTGCTGTATATTCCAATATTTTCCCAGCACAGTTTGTTCTGATTACAAGCCGGGCCTATAGCTTAACCAGCCCAGTGTCACAATCAGCACTTTCCTCCAGGGACAATGCATTAAGGACCACTGTACCACGGCTGCTTCGTCAATTACCACTGTTTCTTATTCACAGGACGGAGCAGCCTGTTAAACCTGCTGCCCTCCCTCCGCTGCCTCCATTACCCTCCATCTTTCCTTTTTCTCCTTCAGTGTCATGTTGCCCTAACTCCTGGAACTGCTGCTTCTCATTGCATCTAAACACTTCTCATTTTTCCTTCTGTATGCCTCCATTTCCTCTAAATGCAGTTAAATTTCTCAGACCAACACTTAGTTGGTTGGCAAAGTGTCTAAGACAGAAACTGTGGCTGTGTAATATGCTGTGTCCCAGTTCCATAATAATAATGTACAATATGTCCCACATACTTCAGATTATGCAGTTTTTGCAGTTATTGTACAATAAATCAATACACGTTACCATTTGCTAGTAACAGGAAATCAAGCGTTGATGGGTGTCAGACTACCAGCTGAGCTGTTAAAATATTTAGCACTTTAACTTTTGTATTCTGCACTCTTCCTTGAGCTGTCTCCACCCTCTTTCTGCTACATGTGCAGCATGTTCATTCTGCAAAGAGTGCAGTCTTGATTGCTCTTCCCAGGACCCCCAGCTGATGACTGGTGCCTCAGATGGATATGTCACTTGTCATATATGTTGGAGATGGCTTTCATCTTCAACACTGTCAAAATTTTGACATAGTAATTAAAATCAAAAAGACAGGTAGTTATACTTTTTGACTTCACGCTGTTTGTGGTTTCATGTGCCTCTTTGTTTGTAAGTGTTTTTTCTTCTCTGTCTGTGAGTAAAGGCGACCAGTGGTGCACCCGCTCATGTGTCGGTGAACTCTTCTGCTGTATTCATATATCTTAAATTGTGTATTTATGCTGCCATACAGAGTGGAGGAGATGGGAGAGGGAGCGGGTGATGACAGATATTTTGGTCCGTCAGTCCAGGAATTTGTTTCGTCACAGTTGAAATCATGATCAGGATTGTGTAATTGATTCAGCTGGGTCTTTGTTCTCATGGAGATGTGCCTTCTCTGAAATCCACAGGACAGAAGACTGATGGGTTATCTTTATTTGTGGTTCACTGAAGGAGAGAATGGAGGGATACTGAATTTAGTTGCTGTGCTTACTTTGATTTTACACACACAGCTACTTTGGGAAGGTTTTTCACCAGCCTCACTCAGAAGAGTCAGCATTTTTGGCACTTTCTTTATTGAATAAATAAAAATGCTAAAAAAAAACATAAGCATAAAAGTAATAACAGATTACAGATTGGAATGGGCATTATGCTCTTTAAAAAGATAAGGAATGGGGGCTTTGATATAAATGTAGGTGGATGAAACAACATCACATAGGGGACATTACACAGCAGACACAAACAGCTGAACAATGCATTTGCAACAGGGCAGAGACAAGTTAAAGTTAGTCTCAATGGTAACACTGATTCATCTCGCACAACTCAAAACAAAAGAAAGAATATAGATCCTGATGGAGAGAGACAGAGAACATTTCTATTTAGGATAAATTGCTTTTTGTTCCAGCTAGTATAGTGTGTCACTTACAATCAAAAAACACACATTTTAGATTTGATTTGACACAGCAGTAATCTGCTAACGGTGGACATAGTCTCCCCTCTTGTTTGATTGTCACTCATATACAGTTTACCAAACAGCCCTGAGCTCTAAAGAGTCCTGATTTTGGTGATGGTCAGCTAACGTCTCACCTATTTGCAGATGATGTAGTCCCCTTTGTTTAATCAGGCTGTGATGTCTGACGTGTCATCACTGCAGTACTACAGCATGTATGATGATGAAATCCTGAAGTAAACCTTCATTGCTTCAGAAATGAAGGTTTTTCACCCAGCCAGGGTATGTTGGGTCGTGTACCAACAAAGCCTGTTCCCTTACGTCTGGAGAATATGATTCATGGGCTGGGGGGTATATATATATATGTATGCTCATATTTCGATTAATTTTTCAGCCCTACTACTCACCCAGTTATAACTATGATCTTTGATGCATTTGATAGCCTATAGTCTTTAACACACAATGATATGAAACCTTTCAGTACTGAGACCTTCCTGTTCTTTTCAAACTCATAAACTGAAACTTTAAGACCTATGAAATGAGTCTTTTAGTAATGTCACTTTTAAAATCAGCAACATTGCAACTGATCATTTTCAGAGATGAAAGCAGAGGTCCTGTCTGTGTTGTTGGTGCACAAGGATTGTTTGATCAACTCCATTCAGTTTGATTTCTCCAGACCTCCGGGAATACATTGATCTGCAGAGGGATTGCACATATACCCAGCGATCAGAAGGCAATGAAGCAAAGCCAACAGCAATTTTCACTAGAAATGTGTTCAAAATGTGTGTGTGTGTGTGTGTGTGTGTGTGTGTGTGTGTGTGTGTGAGAGAGTGATAGGTCATTTGGGTTTTTTTGGGGAGTGATGGAGAAGCACTGAAAAATTGGTTGCTTCTCTGTAATCTTTAATTTTCTGCCAAATATCCCTCTCAGCTTGTTTTAGTGTTGTGTGTCTTTAATATTCATTGCTTTAACCTCTGTGTTTGTGCCCATACATGTATGTATGGGGGAGTATGTTATGGTCTTATAAAATCAAATTCAATTGATTGAATTGTGGATTCATGTGTACTCTTTGCTCTTTAAACCTGAACTCATGTATGCTGTTCTGGGAAATACAAATTTTCTCTCCTCTCCTCTCCTCTCCTCTCCTCTCCTCTCCTCTCCGCTCCTCAGGTGCTGAAGGGCAGTAAAAAGCTTTGTCTCTCTGTGCGTTCAGTCGGGCGAATTCCTGGCGGCTATGTCACCAACCATGTTTATACCTGGGTCGACCCTCAGGGTCGGAGTGTATCCCCTCCTCCCGACCTGCCTGAGCATCGCAGCGCGACCCTGAGGAGAAGTGACAGCCAGCGGCGCAGCAACATGCAGCTACTGCAGGAGGGAGATGAGAAGAAGGTGAGACTTTACGTGGAAAGCAAAACAAAGGATCAGTGTTTTCAATGCCTACTTTTTTTTATCTTCAAAAGAATAATATTATCAGGGGAGAAGTAAAATATTCAAAAGTTGAATAACATGTCCAGAGAATTGTGTAAGATGATTCATAATTGAAATTCCTTTATAGGTGGCCATGACATAAATTCATTCAAAACATTTGCACTCCCTTGTACTCCCTCGTTTGTACCCATTAGGCACTTTTAACATTGCTGTTACTACCATCAAATCACTTGCAAATGAAATATTCATGAATATAAAAACGGCAAGCTAAATTAAGCAGCAATAAAGTAAGCAACAGGGTCTAAAAGTGTTTCATCAATACATCACAAATAACAATTATTCTAAGAAATGATGCCCAACTTCCTCTAAAGGCACAGACTAAATGTTAATACTGTAACAGGCATCATGGTCTTTAAAGTTAAAAGCATTAAACAACAAGTATTTGCAGCGCATTTTTTGTCAAATTGATGAAGATGTTTTCTGCAGTGAATTGAGCTCTCAGGGCCACCATATCCTCATCTGACATGGTCATTTTTATTCTGGAAAAACACTGGTTGTTGTGTAAACTTGCGTTTTCCCACAAACTATCCAACAAAACCATTTCCTCTTTATTTGAGACACACACACACACACACACACACACACACATACTGCTGTATCACACTGCTGTCAGGCTGGCTACTGTCCGAACCAACAAACAACCATAATCCCAAATTGAACTAGAAACCCCGACCTCAGTGCTATGATAAAGGCAAACTGCCGGCTGTATTAATGAATAGGCAGGTTACTGGTCTAGTAGAAGTAATGCTAACTGAATGTCAGTTTTGTACCCTCTCAGATCCTGGAGCTCTCCTGGACTGACCATTGAGACTACCCAGGTTGGCTGTCACATCAGTGGACTGTAAAAAATCCATAAAGTTTTTAACGGCCAAGCCAGTCTCTTTACTGGCCCTATGTGCCTGTTGTTCAGGGTGAGCATTACAGTGTGCTGTGTTGATGTTTCTCTGCCAAGTAGAGTTTCCACAGTTACTCTGGGTTCCACCAACCGCCATTTCTGCTGCCTGAGGAACACCATGGACAGCTATCTGGGAAAACAAAAGCTCTATTTTCTTTCAGTTTTGGTTGCACAATGGCAGACACTCTTCATTTCCCCAGGAGAAAAAAACAGAAGTAAAGAAGTAAGGAGTAAATTAGGAGTAAATTAAAATAGTAGTAGCACTAATAGACAAAATAAATAGATCAGAAACAAACATAACAGTAATTGGACCTTAACTCCTGCAGAACTCCACCCTCTCAGCACCTCAGGACTCTCAGGGAAGGAGCTGTCAGAGCTGTTTAAAAGATTTATTACACTAGAACTTTCAATTTTTCAGCAGCTGAAAGCTTCACATTAATCTTGAGTGCTTCAGCTACGTTAATACAGGCTATAGTTAATGCCATGCAGATAATGTTTCAAAAATATTAATCCTGCAGATAGTTTGTCTATTGTAGCTTCTTTACTCCTATTCAAAAAGAAATTAATATCCATTTCTGATATTTAGGTTCCTTGAATAAATGTGTCATTCGGAATAAAAAGAGGTAAAGCTAGTCTTGTCTGATGTGTGTCTGCATATGAAAGGAAACTACGTGTCGTTTTCAGGTTTTCAGTGTCTTTGATACACAGCAACATGAAGGTCAAAACTGCTGCTGCTATTGCTTCCCTATACTGCAGCTGATGTTGGCTGGCATGTGTCAAACTGGCCTGACAATGACAGAGCAGCCTTTGGAGAATTGGCAGTCTGCTCACTGGCATTCGTTTGTGAATGTGTAGAACCCGTCCCATGAGGTGCTTCACATCAGTAACAAAAGTATTCAAAGTCCTGTCATGTCAGGTAGTAAGAGGCTGACATGAAATTTATGCCTTTGGTGCTTTGATTCCTAGAAACACTGTCCAAAGCTACCACAGTCGCCTCTTCGGCATGCAGTGACTATCATTGTAGTTACAGGTGTTGCTCCTGGCTATCATGTCATTAGCTGTTCACACACGCAGTGCTGATTTCAGTCTTTATAACATGCACAATATAATTGAAGAATCTTGTCTGTGGTTAAGTGCAATCCCAAACAAAGTCCCAATGAATTCTGCCTCAGATTCAGTTGCTTACAAAACAGACTCTGAGACTCCTCTTAGAGAGAAAGATCATGTTATATTGAATTGATTCCATGATAACAGCTGATGCCAGGGAACACTATGAGCCTTAAGAGCTGCTTTGTTTCTGCCAATAAAAGAAGGATGAGTCTGGTAATTAAAAGTATTCTCCATGTCGTGCATAAATGTCAAAGAGAACACGAATGCCTCGATATTCCCACTGAATACTGGCTCACCTCCAGTAAGCAGACAGTTATTAAAGGACCGCAGCACCATATGCACCAAATGAAAGTTAGATTTCTGCGCCAGATGCCAATCCTGCAGCAGCAGGAAAATAAAAAACAGACATTATTTCATAGAGATATTTGCATGTGTCATCTTGTAGCTGCCAGGGTGCAACTGATGCCCCTTTTCAATTTTGGCAAGAGACCGCTGCATTAGATCAAACCGAGTAATGAAGGGCCTCATTGTGATGGAGGAAAAGTACAATTTCAATTTTGGCACACTGCTGAACCTCTCCCAGTGGACAATGCAAACTTTAATGTGGTCTCTTTGCTTTCCAAATGTACATATTTTTTGAATTGTTGAGTTCATACAAGTTGCCATTAGTGAAAGACAGTGGAGCCGTTTTATTAAATGAGCCCTGTGTAATAACTTCCTTTTGACAACCTGTTCATGTCTTTGAGAACCACAGTATGCTTTAGGCCTCCAAGATAAAGCATTGGAAAATCTTAAAATATGATGGCGTAAGTAAGTAAAGTAAGTAGATTTGGGAATCACCAGCATGTGTCATGAACAATGAGGGCTCTGACATTAATAGATTACTGGAATAGGGAGCTAAAGGCTCCGTGACCAAAGCAAATAGCTGCAGAGTAAAGGGACACCGTTGATGATATGACCCAGAGGCACCAAACAAAGATGAGCAGATTATACCTGCCAGTGGGTTAAAATACTGATAGCTGTTTTTCAGACAAATGAACCCTTCATCAAACTGTAGCCTCCAGAACAGACATATAAGACCCAAGTCTTCCATTAAGTCATGGAGGGGAGGTTCATACTGTATCTACAGCTGCTCCACTGTACATATGTGGAGCAGTCATCTGTCATTATCTGAAGATTTTACATTTGGCAAAACTGGCTTGATCACAGCAAATCAGGCAAAAACTCTATATACAAGTTGCATGAAGACACAGTTCCAGCTAAGAATGATGGCTTGTGGATTTGTGGATATGAGGCTGGATTTCAGCAGCTGTTAGAAATGTTCAGGTTCCCCTTTAGAGAGAAGTAACTGCAGGCTGACTTTATGTTGAGCAATAACACGTCTCGCGGACCCTAAAAGTCTTTATTCTTTATTGATGCTTTTAGTCAAGGTCATTTCCCCCTCTGTATGTCAAATGCTGCTCCGGTTCCTTGTTAGAGGGATTCTCAGAGGGATGTGTCGGGTCCACTTTACTGTGAAATGAGTCATATTTTACTTTGTGAAAGTTGTGTATGATTTGTGCAGAAGGCAGAAGAGTGGGAGTGGACCTCGTCATTAATCTATGTGGGTTTGGTTATAATCTCTTCACCCTTTAATCTGATCAAAAAATGACTTCTTCCTCATCACTGAGTCCTTGTTGAGGTGAGAAGAACTGAAACATATGTTTTATAAATTGTGAAAATAAAGTGTTAGTGGTTGCTTGCCACACTTGGAATCTCAGCCTCTGAACATTCATCCCAAAGCTGTTTGTCCTCTAGAGAAGGGAAAGATAGATGCCATTACAACTTCTTTCACTCAGTTAAATAATGCAGTGTTCACTCTGAACCTTGAGCTCTCTTTCGAATGTTGCCATATTGTTTAGGTTTCTGTTAATCATGTTGAAATGACGGTTTCAGCTATAACACAAATGTCAACATAGATAAAGGTATTAGATTCTTCAGATTTAAGATGAGCCTTGTAAACAAACTAATTGACCGATTCAGACAGTCATTCCTCCAGTCAAAATGGATTCAGCCGCCTCATTACTGGCTCTGAGTAACCACATCTAAGTAGCTCCTGAAATTCTTTATTTTCAGCCGACAAATCCCGGCTCAGAGCAGGGCTGTCATTTTCTCCGTGCATTGTGTTTCACATTTCCATTTCACTGTGAACAGATCGACACCGCAGGAAAATCTGGCAGCCTGTCAAGCAGCACAATTGAGACTGCAAACACCGTTTTAAAATGCTGATATTTAAGGAGCGCCTGGTTCACACTATTTCAGATATTTAACCCCCTGCTTTCTCTGTCTGTCTTTAACAGGTCAACTTGGTTCTGGACGACGGCCGGTCTCTTGGTCTAATGATCCGGGGGGGAGCAGAATATGCTTTGGGTATTTACATCACCGGAGTGGACCAGGGATCAGCAGCAGAGTGTGGAGGACTTAAGGTATCACTTCAGTCTATCTTCCACTCGCTGTCTCACACACTGTCTCACTTTGATCGACCTTATAAAATCTGCGACAGTTTAGATTAGAATTGTTCTTTGTTGGTGAGCTTGCTGGGGAATGCACATGATAACTCTCTCTCATACTCAGCCTGTTATTCCTCCCTTTCTGAGGCCTAGTATATGTATGTTAGTATCAAAATATTTGTCTCAGGCTTCATGTCATGTTATAAATGTTGCAAAATTAGAAAAGAAGATGTGTTTTTTCAGAAGAATTCAAAATTGTCAACCACTTTATTCACCAGCAATTTTTATAACTGCTGCTAAATGCTTCCCCTGTGCGGTTTAGGCTCTTTTTTGTTTGCTAGCAGTTGAATCATTGCATGAGAAGAAGCCGTGTACCATTATTCTCTCAACAGCTGTATTACATTATTTTGGCTGCAACATCGCAAACTTTATGCAGTTCAACATACATCGAGTCAAGTGCAGAAAAATCTGTATGTACTGGACAAAAGCTCAGAGCCAGCTAAGGCTCAAACTTTCCATTGAAAGCCACATGTACAGACGGTCAGCAACATCCTAGCTTAGCAACTAGTGAATAAACACCAAACAACCACTGAGCAAGTACCCCAAATTTCATTGCCGGCAGTTACTAATGGACTAACAATCATCTGGTACAATCTTAACAACAGTCACCCTGTAAAATCCTAGTAAGAAGCTCTGGTACTAGCATGCACACAGAATGTTTAGAATTAGAATTATTATTTTCAAAAAACATAACATCTTGTAGTTACTACAGTTATTCCTTTTGCAAAAGCACTGGTTCCTGAGTATGTCTGTGAATGTTCTCATTCGTCCAGGTCATAGTTACCTCTCTCTCAAATTAAATCGAAAGCAACTGGACTTGTATTTGTCTGTGGAAGACGTTTCGCCTCTTATCCAAGCGGCTTCATCAGTTCTTATGTATTGGTCTCTCTAGTCCGCACTAGTCTGACTGGTTCCTGAGAGGGAAATCATTCTGTTCTCCTGCCGTCCTTACAAAGAGGTTAGGGCACAGGGTGAGGAACAGAGCTGATTTAATGCAACACGTTAAAAATGCCAAGCAGTTTTCTGGGATCAGGGTGTATCAGCACTGGGCCTGTCAATGATTTGATAGAATCAGATTAGAAGTGGTGAGACAACCTGTATACTTGGATATCATTTGCTCCTCACATCTATTGTTCACTCTGCCTAGTATACAGGCATCTCTGACCTGTGGTGAAGTTTCCTTTAAAAGAGTTTTTCAGTGAATCTGTCACGTCATCGTGACAACAATGGGAGAGTTTTTGCAACATGTCACGTTCTTTGTTTTGCTCACACTGTGTTTCCTATGACTTTAGGCTATTCTTTGTCAAATTGCTATTCTTCTTCCTGTTCACCATATGGGCTGTCAAAAATGGCTGTTTTATGGAGTTTGAACAAATCAGAAAGAACATATGCTGTTTGGTGGATATGTCGTGATGCGACTATACTCCCTTTTAAAATGGCATTCAGTTCTGAAAACCAAACTATGTGCTTGTGAAACAGCTAAGACTAATGCACTTATACAAACCCTGAAATAAAATCTGCGAGTCATAGCATTTGAGTGTCTCAGAATAATGGTCTTATTCCCTGTGAGGTGGCAGTTGGTGGTGAAGGAATTAATGAAATGAAAATGAATGATTGATTTTCAAAACATCACAATGAGCTGGAAGGATATTTTACGAAATGGGATGCTGTTAGGCAGTATGATAAAATCACAAAGTAAATCCTTAAAAAGAGATAATTTCAGTGTCCTCTAGATATTAAAGTCCTCTCTCCTCTAAAACAATCTTTTGCTTTTGTTGTTATTGTAATAAGGAGAGTAGCAAAAACAATATGCCGGTATTTCAGTTTCACTTGCAATTCACGCATCTGATTTATAGTGGCATGTTACAAAATTAAAGACTAATTTACACTGATCTTAATTTTGGATTGTAAAGTATCCATCCTGTTTGTCATGGTGACATGGCAACAGAAGGAGAGTGAGGTTGGATGTCTCCTCCCCTGAGCTGCTCATCTCATGCCTGTTAGTGATCAGCCCATCAACCAACCAATTACACAGACACCTATTATAGAGGGCCCACACAGACACACACACTCAGCAGAGCATCTCGATGTGGAGTGTTGTTAGCGACTAGAAAGACGTCTATTATTAAAAAGAGAAGGAAAGGAAAGACAGCAGGCAGAAAAGGTTTTAATATACCTTGATATGACACAGGCTTTTCTTGCCTTTTTCTGTTTCTGCTTTTCCCCTCAAGTTCTTTTCTTTATTTCATATGTATGAAGTATTTAATACTGCATCTTGTGCTGTGCTGTGATGTGCATTTTCAGGAATGCGTTTTGGAAACTGTCAAACCTGAGTTTCCAGGGCTTGAATAGCTTTTTTTTTGTTTGTTTAGCCCCAGTTCCTCCCTCCCTTTTTTCTGGTTGGGTGCCTAGTATCCAGGTATTCAGACTGGAATTTCATCATTTAGAAATACTGGAGTAAGTAGAAGGCAGTCCAGTGCAAGTGAGCATATTCACGATTGAGTCCTGATAAAGCACATTGTCCTGTCTGGTGCGATGTGTTCTACCCAGGCTTTTGTTGATATGGATGCTCCAGTGGTCACCTGGCTTCACCTGCAGGGCCAAATACCAGACGCTGTCTCGACAGAATGAGCGGGAGGCCTGAGAAACCTCCCACATTCACATACACAGTTTGCTTTGTGTGCACACACTTGGGTGGTCAGGAAATAGGTGAGACACTCTAATACAGAAAAATGATACTCAGAAATGAGTATCAGTATTTAAGATTCTGAGCTGAGATAGCCATTAAAATGGGTCAGGAACATATCTGTATATCACATCTCCAAGGAGCTAATTATTCTTTATAACTCTCCCTGTTGATATGTGCAGCACGGTCACTGGTGTATCTCAGATTGTTAGCGCCCAAGGCAAGATCATTAAAACATGTGCCCTGCAAACAATGCCCTTCAATGTGTTTTGTAAATACACAAGAATTTATATTAAATACATGTAAATATAAGCATCCACAACACAAAAAAAAATTATCAAAACTTTACGGTCCAATGAAAATATTCAATGAAATGCCTGTTATTGTCAAACCTGGCAATCTGAACACAGTTTCACACCAAGTATGAAACATTTATCATCTACAATCCACATCAATGACCATTGATGTCTCACACCAGGTCCTTTGAATTTTTCAAAAAAGACATAAACCCCCTACAGATACAGAACTCATCCCTTTACCAGAGGTTGCACTCATGTGCTGCTTGGAGAGCGTGACATGACATGAACAGTGACTATGTGAATTAATATTATTTATTAATTTTGTTGATCACACAAACACAAACAATGTAAAACTGATCTGAATATGCAGTAAGTTACTGCTGCAAGATGATGTCTCAGTGCACCGTGGATCTCTGGTTCTTCATTTAAACGAAGCATTAATCATATGTCACAATCTAAAAAAGAAAAACGTTTTAAGGAGGATTGATGGTGTTCAAGTGAATGTCAGGTGTCAAAACATAGATTAATGAAGTGCACTTCTCTATTCTATATGTAAGGAAGGCTGAGGTGGTGCACTCACAGGAGACTGTATTTGTACTATGCATACACGCTGAAATGTTTGTTGCCTCTCTGAGGTTGGTGTTGGCAGCCTGAACTACTGATTTTGTTGGGTGCAAGCATGGTGATTTTTTAATGTTCTGATCCTTTATATCCCATACAGAAATATGACATACATGTCCCTATACCACGACTGATAGAAGTTTATAACATATATGAAATACCCATAGTAAAATTTGTATCTGTACATATATTATAAATATGTATGTGATGAATTTAGAACAACTGTATATATTATCAATATATTTTGATAGACTTTGAGATGGATACATATTTATGTAACATGTCTGCAATATGAGCATACATACATAAATATATATGAATATATAAAATCGTTCCAATTTCTAATAGTTTTGATATATAATTTATAAATTTTACATATATATTTTTATTTTACATGTACAAATTCAATATACTGTATGTACATGTATGACATTTGAGTATGGGATCTTAACTAGAAATGATAAATAATTGGGTGCAAGCACAAGTGTGTTATATATCTGAAGCTGAACAAATGGAATCTGTTTAACTTCTTTCCAAACAGATTTGAAAATAGATAAAAAGATATAAAGGAATTGTCTGAAATTTCAGTCTTGACATGGAGCTGTCTCTTTGCCTTGTTACTGAAATAGTTAATGGGGAATGTGGAGAGCAGAAATAACCCTGGTTAACCTGCCGTAGTGTAAACTCAAAACTACATTTTTAGAAAATGTGTGAATATTAAAGTGATGTTAATGCTGATTTATTCATGCCATGTTGTCAGTGTTTCTATTTTTGCTCTGGCAAATGGCAACACTGTAGATGATGAGCCTCCAGAGGCCAGGGTTCAACTCTCAGCAGGGAGGCAAGCTGCACTGCTGTCAGATTAGATGCGTCCTCCTTTTAAAAGGACATCAGATTGTGTCTAACAGGGTGATCCTGTGCAGTTGGATCCCTGCATGGTCATATCAGTTTTACCCTCCCAAAGGAAGTTAGCGGTCGGCTTGCCAAAACAAACACGAGTAAAAACAACTCAAAGTAGGTTTCATACCCTGTGAATTCAAACATCCTCAAAGTAAAAAATGGTCAGATCAGATTGAGAATTTTTGGCACATTGAGAAAAGGACTTTCAGAATAAGGTACAATACTCCTCATCAGGCTCATGGATGACTGGATATAATTTTATCATATCGAAAACTTGGACCATTTGAAAAGCCAAAAAAAAATATTTTTTAAATGTATATTTATTTGCTCTATAGTCAGAATACAAACTTACAAAAGGAGAATAAAATCAAATTAAATCCCCACAAATGAGCACAGCACAGTGCGAGGTAGTGTGTCTTTAAAAAAAGGACATGAGCATATTACAGTACTTTTTGGGAGAAAAAAGAGAACAGAAGACACAGCATGGTGCTTTACATTGGACTCAACACATTTCTTACCCTGAAAGAATTTCAGTACATGGTCCCATATCTTATCTATCTTCATTGTAAAAGCTCCAGGTGTCTCCAGGTGTAGTGTGTTTGCCATTTCTCCCAACCACAAATCATATGTGCGTACAGAGTCCAGCTTCCACATTCACCCCGGTGACTCACCTGGTAGAGCGCATACCATGTAAGCTCGGTCCAAATCCGAGTAAGGCCCTTTGGTATATGTCGTCATCTCTCTCTCTTCCCTAACTTTACTGTCTCTCTCTCACTGTCCCTGCCAAATAAAGCCAAAAATAGCTAAAAAAAAAAAAACCTTCCACTTCCACAGTTACCACTCCAAACAATACAGCCATTTTTTCATATTTGGTAGAAGATTAAGAGATAGTTGCTCCTAGAATCGCTATCAGTGGATCTGGTTCCCAATGCTTATTAAAAGCCGCCGAAAAACAATGGAAAATGCTTTTCCAAAAGTTGTTAAGTTTACTGCATGACCAAAAAAGAATGCGTCACTAATCCTAGGTTTACACCGATTACAAAAAAGAGAAACATCAGCAAAAAACTGAAAAAGAAATTTGATTTGCTGTGAAGATGAAATTTAGAGCTGATTAATCATTCATGACATTTATCAAGAAAAAAGAAACATTCATTGGTTGCAGCCTCTGAAATGAGAGGATTTACTTCTTTACCATGGATGTTATCATGGATCTGTATGTCCATGAGAATGTGAGCTGCTGTAAATATCCTTGTCCCTATGGAAATTTTTTCATTTATATTGCATTTTACCTTTAGACATATGGTGTTGCACCAGTTATACTACATCATACACCTGTTTGTGACACAGGGGGCAACAGACAGATGTTTTGGCATCTGCATGTGATGGAAATCTTGTGAGCTGAAGGAGGAAGTTTTCGGGAGATCTCAGGTGGCTTAAGCAGAAGCATTTATTGAAGCCTAGTGTGTCAAGGAGAAGAGAGATGAGCAACACAAATGTTAACAAAAGTTAACCAGTGTAATCTGAAGGCAGACCTTGGGAGGGTGTATTTAAATCCCAATAGACTCACATGGAAATAGTCTATGGGTCTGTTTATCATTGAATCACATCATCTACACATATACTATGTATATCTATATATATATACCTAATCCTACATATTACCTCACATTTTACATAACATTATGCACTTGTGTCCTTCAATCAAAGAACTTGTGTAACCAAGTGGCCATGAGAGCCTGAGGCACCGGCTGCTCAACATGGCTGTTTACCTCCTTCACCTGCCACTCTGTCCGTCTTCTGAGGGTGTTTGGTTGCCATGGCCACTGCTGATGGGGAATAAGCAGATGCGTCTTCACAGCTATATGCTTGCACTAAACAATGAGCTATTTTCAATAGTTAGTGAGTTGTGAGTAAGACCTGTGTGGAGATGCTGACTAAATGAAAGAAAAGAGACTTAATGAAAAGACACTAGACCTAAAGATGGAAAATTCCCTCACACTGTATTACCCTCACGTAGCTTTGTGTCATTGTTGTGTGTTGAAGTGGACTTGAGTTGAATTTGATTGAGTCAGTGGTAATAGCTGAGAGGACTAGCATCATGAAGGAATTTGTTTACCTCTGTAAACTTATTGTTTTAATCATGTGATCTGTTGATTTGAACGTGATCTCTCATCCCATTATCTTTAAGGTTATTACTCTGTTAAAAACCAACATTTTGTGTAAATAGTTTGGATTGAAGAGGGTTCGATGACTCTTTTCCCAGGGTCAAGGTGAACCCGTACTCTGGGTTAGGGTTAGGCACATCATAATTGCCAGAAAATCACATATGACATACATGTGACACAAATGTTCACCTATAAACCACTTTATCCCTATTCTAAGTAAACTTTTCCAATCACAAAAAGAGCTGAAGAAGAAGCTGGTTCTGAGTATTAGCCCTCTTTGTGTGATAATTTAGCAGGATACACTGTGCATCCTAAACAGTGTCACAAACATCCTCGGGGCAGCTAGAGACGTCTCTGATTGTCAGTTCTCAGCAGGAGGAGATGCTTCCTCATAACTCTCCGCAACACTGGCGCTTACGCCTCAGCTCCTTTACCCTACAGCTGACTGCCTTCGCTGTCTGTGTCTATATGCTGGTTTTCATCTGGCTAGTATGACGATGATGGATGGCTTATATCACTCCCAGGCTTCTATAATCATCACACCACCAAGATGTCACTGCCTCGCCCTTCATTCTCAGAGAAAATGAAAGCTTGTCTGTGTAAATGTTACAGCATTGCTTTGTGGGAAACCTCTTGAAAACCTTTGTTTTTCAGTTTTTGGTTCATGTGACTGCAGCAAGAAGAGGCAGTGATTAAAAAAAAAAAAAAAGTTGCAAAGATGAATGAAATTAAGATCCACATGCAAATGTGTGCGTTTGAATGTGTGAAAGTTTGGATGACTCCAGGGCAGACTTTGTCCAGTCACTAAAAGCCCCCATATTGCACCTCGGCCCCCTCACTGCAATCTAAAGGAGGAGAAAGGTCAGTCCGGCCCAGTGCCCTTTTGTTGACATCTGCCTGGTTCAGTTTAATGTAATTAAAGCCGAGGGAAAAAGGTCATGCCTACTGTGATGTAAACACATGAAGATAATCAGAAAGGTGAGGGGACATTTGTCAGATGTATTTAACTGTTAAACTTACCTATTGTTGTTGGTTCATTAAGCGTTCGGTAAAGTCATAATTAAGGAGATTTAGCTTGATAGATTTAGAAGTCTGCAAATTAAATGTATCCTTTCCCCTTTTTTCTCTTTCACTCAAACCAACAAACAAACATACATGTCAACAGTGTACACACATGGACCGTGTCTAACTGAATTCAGACAGCGCCAAACACGTAGATGGATTAAGGCCAAGTATTTTCAATTTGCACAGAGGTGATTTTCCTCTGATGATAAAGCAGTCCTGCTGAAAAAGCACAAAATTAATCGGGACAAAGAAAACACTTGGCGAGGTTTGGGTGTGTGAATGTGTGTGTGTCGCTTTCCATAAAAAGAAAAAAAAAAAGAAAAAACCTTTAAAGATTTCATTTTAACCATCTAGACAATAAATAATAATAATAATGTTACATTATTGTAACATAATGAATTTTAACAACCCATAAACAGCTGACAAAGTTAAAAGTTAAGTGAAGTTTACAACATTATTTGAACCCATCAGTCAGGATACTGAAATGAAAATAAAAGCTCAGGTCTCCTTATAAAAAAAAAAACTATATACTGCATAAAGAAAACCTTGCTGTTATCAAGTGTTTGATGTAGCAGCAGTTTTAAAAATCTAAATCAAGGCAAACATGGAGTAATGCTACTCAGTGATTCCAAACAAACTTTGGATTCTGTCAACTAATAAAAAGAAAGTGAAGACGCATCTTTGATTGTATCTGACGCTGACCGGCCTTTGATGTTAAAGACAGTTGAAAGTCCAAACACAGCAAGCATGTAAAACCACTGAAACAAAAATGTAGTTTGATTCATTTTACCTCCAGTTCATAGAAAAAGATAAAAGCATAGAATGGAATAAAATCTGAAAGATAGTGACGTCTGGGCTGTGCTGGAGGCTCTGCCGTAATCGGTTGGAAATTGATCTGGATCCTTTTGTTGCTCTGTTACATTTCCTCTCGCCCTTTTTTTCCGTGCCTTTTCACTGTAAGCGGTCTAATGAAGCAGAAATGCCATAAGGTGTAATGTATAGAAGACCATCTCCAGTATTGAATGTCTGGGACATGACACTTCCCCAGATCATTTCTGGTAAATCTATCACTGATGTATCCACATACTCTCCCTGAATGGGAAAATATACTAGAGCTGCACTTCTGAGCTCCCATCAAAGGTAGTTGGTAATCCAATCTGCAGGGATACAATAAAAAGCATCAAGATGTTGAACAAGTTGGAAACATTAAATTTAACTCTAATATGTAATATCTTATCCCCCTTTCTGTTCCCATGCATGGCTGTATCAAAAGTTAGCCAGTTTTATCCTTCAGTCGGACTTTGTTCTCCTTTTATCGTGACTCTTACACCCCCCCCCCCCCCCCCCCCCAAACTAACTAACAGATTGAAACATTTTCCTTATTCATGCAAAACTTAAATGCCTTAACATGTTTTGCTAATCACCTGTTATATACAGTAAATTGCATGAATGAGAATTGCTAAAAACCTGGAAAGCATGAGCTCGTTGTCGTATCAGAGAGCAAGGACAAGTGGCCTAATGTATATATTGTCTTAAGGTGGGAGGACTTGTTGAGTTTACCAAATGACATGTGGCTACTTTAAGTGTTAAAAAAAACACAATATACAATAACACTGAGAGCACCTCTGGTCAGTATCACTAAAATGTTAGATAATTACACATCCTGTTCATTTAAAACTAATTTATTTTTTTTGAGGCAAAGCTCAAGAAGAATGAAACCAATTAATTTAAAAACAGAAACGTTTGACTGATTAAACTATAATGAAAGATCCATATTAAAGAACCAACCTCAGCAAATGTCAGTGTACCCTTCATTAGTGAGAATCCATTTTTTTATTTTTCTATATTCTGTTTGCCTGCTTTTATTTTTCATGACAGATTTGATCAGTCTTGCATACATCTGTGGAGAGATGTGCGGCCTTTCTTCATTGATTCTTTTCAGCCACTCTTTGCTTCAGGGCTATTGTTGCTCTACCTTCCATTTTAAAATACTCCAGTGGTTTTCTATTGGAGTCAAGTCAGGGGAGATAATTGGTAAAGTCATGGGTTTCACTATTTTCTTCTTGACAAACTTTTATGTGATTTTTTTGTGTTTGTGTTTGGGATCATTGTCACGTTGGAAAATTCATCTCCTGTCAAGCTCCTTGAGACCAGGAGTTGTTTTTTTATGCAGTATTTGGGTAAACAAACCTGAATTCATAGTGCCATCTATAAATGTCATCTCCTCTACACAATTTGCATTCATGCAGCTCCACATCAGCACACTCCCACCTCCATGTTTCACAGTCAGCACTATGCAGTCACTGTGGTAGTCCTGGCCAGGTCCACGCTAAATATGCTGGACCCCATCTGATCCAAACTAATTTATTTTGGTTTCATCTGACCAAAGGATGTGCTGCCAATATATTCATCAGGCTTCTCCTCATGCGCTTTGGCAAAGTTTATTCTTGCAGTTTTGTGAGCGTCATCTGTAACTGACCTCGTGCAGTGTCCTTCACACTGAAACTGGAACATCACTATTCACAGATAACGTTTGTGCCAGGTCAGTGGCACTAACCTATCTGCTTTTCAGTGCAAGGTTTCATAGATAGCAAATTGTGCATGGCGTCACTGCGCCCTCTGTTATTAGTTTTATGGTTCTTCCTGTACCTCCTCACCTGCAACCCTGTTTCAGCTTATGTTCAGTAGACCTCTGATGCTCTTGTGCCCTCAGCCGTCATTATAAAATCTGACAATCTGGTTTTTTGCTTGAACAGGCAGTTCCATACGATGTGAATCATGTTGCATGAGACACAACCCAGGCCTAAACTGAAGAAGCTGCAGTGTTCACAGCTTCTTTTATAACCTTGTTCATGCAATTAGCCTTAATTGGAAATCACAAGTAATGAAATTTGTTGCAGTGATCACAGGTGTACTCACTTTTGTTGCACAGAGGTTTTAATTTATGCCCCATATTTTCAATACAGTCCTTTCAACCGTTTAGTTTTTAATTACATTTAAGATCAAATACCTTTCACTTAAAGTAAAAAATAATAGAAATATTGTAAGATGATACAGTTTTGAATCATTTAACATTTTAGTGATATTGCACAGGGGTGGACTTAGTTTTGTTGTGTTGAAGTGAGACAAAATAATGTAAATGATACAAAACAAAGCCGACACTATGCAGATATTGCAAAATATATACTGTATTTATTTATTTGATCATGCGTCTAGAGCCACTACACGTACTGTACACTGTATTATACATATGGATATTATGCACTTAACATAAAAGGTAGAATATAAAGCCGAGCACATGATAACATCCACGCTACAAAACTGTCATAGATATGTAGATATATATATATGGCAATAATCTGGATGGCTGGTAAAGAATAAACAGTAAATGAATCTGTGGTAAAGAGAACAACAAACACTGCTGAGCACCAAACATCAAGTGTTTGTACATCTACCTGCTCCAAGGACAGATATTAAACTAGCTGACATTATCTCGAAATAATTTAAAGCACAATGCAACAGGAATTTGCTTCCACTGTCCTTGTGACTGTATCTGTCCTTGTAAAATAAACAATTTATAAACTAATTTTCGCCCCATAAAAACCTGCTGATCCTCGCACAGCCTATATAAAATATCAAGTCCTTGTGCTTCTGAGGTACAACCGGGCTGCAGGTCCATGTACAGTGGAAACTCAGTGTTTCTGCCATGTGAAGTGGAAATGGACTCTACATTACACTATTTCTGGCTGCACAGCTGGAAAGCACTTTAAGGGCAAAGCAAGCCATTTATTTCTACTTATTTTAGATATATGACTGTGTGCCCACACCAGTAGAAAAACCCTGCTGCGCTGGAAAAAAAGAGAAGGCAGTTCCTTGTTTCCCGCTTTAATAAACATGAGATTCAAATACGAAATGCACCAACCGCGGACCACACAGACAACAGAAAAGTGTGATTGCTACCCAGAGGCTCATTGATCAAAGTCTGGCCTGTTGACAGGCACCTGGGCTTCCTCATTTTCCCAAATCGCCAGGGACCATTGAGGAGTAAATAACAACTGCTGTTCTTCACATAAAAACATGCCAGTTTGCCCACTCTGCTGTTTCTGTTTTTCTCTCTCCTGCTCACGATTGCTGTTTAAGGCTTTTTACTTTTTTTTGTCTCGTTCTTAACTGCTTTATTTGCACTTAACATAATTTTATAAAGCTCATTTAAACCAACAATCTAGCTTCCTTATTTATTTTTTTTTTTTTTACAAATAAAGTCAAATCAAATTTAATTTATACAGCCCAATATTACAAATCACAACTATGCCTCAAGGGGCTTAACAATGTGTACAGCATTATGACACTATCTGTCCTTAGACCCTCCATTCCTCTTCCAGGACAGAAAGACATACAATACATGTTGTATGGATAAGTAGATTTACAGTATTGACAAGGATGACAACACTAATGATGATAAATATTAATGAAGAATAGGATGTGGGAGGACATCAAGCATCATCCAGGTACAACCAAACAGATAGGACCTGAGCACAAACATGGAGAGGCAAAACCAAGCACATCAATCACACATCTAGAAGAATGAAACAAACACAGAGGGAGAGATAGAGACGAGGATGAGGAGGCTGGGACTCCTGGAGGAGTAAACATCTGGATTGAGGCTATGACAGCTGGGAGATGGAGAGAGGTCCCACGGTGGTCCAGCAGAGAGCCTGAGTGACAAGAGAGGGCAGGGAGGAGAAAATCAGGAGATAGAGAGAGAGAGCAGAGAGAGAGAGAGAGATAGCCTGGATGCTCATGTGCTTAAGGGAACAAACAAACAGAGGGTAGGAGAGATGCAGTGGTTTGCAGTAAGTTCACAGTATTCTCATCAGCAGGACAGCATGGACTGGACTGTACAGTATAGTCCATGTTGTCCTGCCAACTCAAAACTGAGAGAAAAAAGGAGAAAGTAAAATAAAAAAAAAAGGTTGAAGGAGGAGATTAAAAGAGAATGGGAGTACCCACTTGAAAAATGTATAACTCATTAAACCTTTAGCTTGGTTTACAACATGACACTCCTCACAGCGTGTGCTGGATGATCATGAGTTAACGCTCACTGTACATTTGCTGGGTTATCAAAAAGCACTGTTGAACTCTAATAACACCTAATATCACCCTGTTGTTCTGAGCACTAGGTTTAAAGACCCCCTCTGATGGAAATCAAGCTTTTAACCTTGTTAACATCCATATGATGTTTTATATATAATACACGACATTTCATGGGCGAAATAAGCAGTCAACGCCATGGCTGAGTGTTTCCACCTTGGAACTGCAGTGAACCAATGGCAGTCTCATAAATCGGAATCAGACAGCCGGGGTTTCATACATCATATAACTAAGGAACCAATCCCGTCAACTTTTGGGATCAGGGAGCGGGAAAAATAAACCTGAAACCTTGTCAGCACAGAGTGTGAGCACAACCACTAACACTGTGTCAGCCACTGCCAGTTACAAGCTAACAAACAACATGAACAAATAGCTAGTTATCCATCAGTCTGGGTCTGACTGAGGCTCAAACACGTGGCTGAGTCTCTCCGATGTTTCCTCCTCTAACCATCTTGATATGCTGCTTTTTCACCTGTCAACTTAACGTAAGCAGCGGGGGTGGGCGGGGCTTAAGGCCTGATCCAGAATTTCTCAATGATGAAGTAGGAGTAGATGAGCTTACAGCCCCAGTTTTTCATGTTAAACAAAATATTAATCATAGCAGAGAATTTTACATTGTTTAAAACATGTCTGGGGATAAAAACTTTAAAAAGATTAGCACCACACATGCAGTGCAACAGAACAAACCCTCTTTAAAACTGTCAGTGTAAAATGTCAGAGGCTGAGAGGTGTTTTCTTTACTGTACGTTTTCTAGAGGACGTATAAGCCAATGATAATAAGTGATGTCGAAACATTCTTAAAGTCACAGTTGATCCTATTCTGCACTTTTTGTGTTCCTCTGTATTCTCTCTACAACACAAACGTTCACACACACGCCGATGTTTTCTCACATTACGAGTCAGGATAAAGGAGCGAGCAAGAATACAGCCCATCTGTTTCTCTGTGATGTGGCTCCTGCAGAGCTCTCTCCACATTATCAATCGCCCCACTGAGCCAAATTCTAGTAATTGTATCGTATCTGTTGGCACAGACTACAAAGTCACAGCAACCGCTCTGTCATACAAATGGCACAGAGGACAAATGGAGAAGGCTCGGAGGATTTTGAGTAGGTGCCGTTTATAAATACAAACTGCACATTTTCTCTGGAAGTGACTGTCAGTAACTGTTCATGTTTGCCAACTGAACTGCAGTATACACACACACACGAATCTCACACTGATATCCAATAACACAGATGGAACAAACGCTTACTCTATTCCATTTTTCTCTTTAGTTATTGTTTTTTGGATATTTCTGGACAGTGCCGACTCGTTAAACACATGTTTTTATCTTTATCTTGGACAAAATATTTATTTAAAATATGCACAATCATCCCTCATTGAAATCAGAGTACAGACCTGCCAGTAGAGTGCCACGCTTTCTCATTTCAACCACATTAACTGGAAATTACATGTTTTCCACTCCACGTTTTTATGCATATTAAATAATACAGTTAGTGAGAAGATCAAAAATTCAAATAAGATGCCTCTGCACACTTTGGTCCAGTGAAAGTACTTAAAGGTCCCATATTGTATAAAGGCAGATTTCCATGTGTTGTCTGATTATAAAGCAGGTCTAGGTTCTATATTAATACTGTGAAAGTATCAAAGCCTCAGTCCACAGAGAAATGCACACAGCCTGTATTCAGAAACTGAGCCTTAAAACCAGCCGTCAGGACTTCTGGAACTTTGTGATGTCACCCCAAAGCCGTCACCGCTCTCAGCCATGCCCCAAGCCCCGCCCACCTGAACCCACTGTCCAACCTTTGCAGGATTTGGTTTCTCTTTTCTCTTTACCTGAAATATGCTATATCTTTATTTGCTTTATTATCTCCTCTCTTCTGATTGGCTCACCAACGTGTTGTTTCTCCAGAGAGAGGCCTGAGAGAGGAGATGTCAAACTACTTTGAGATGGTTTTTGGTTCTTAAAACCACAAATATATCTTCTTATGAATCAAAACTTCATATAAAACACAGGAGAAGTGTAAAATATGGGACCTTTAATGATAAAAGATTCACAAAGGGACCATCTGACTTCATCACTTAACATAGGACTCCTGTGCTTTTTCATGCAAGTCCACATGGGATATGCAGTTCACTTGTGGTTCCCAACTTCCATATAAAGAAGGAAGAAACAAAAAAGTGTAGTAAAACAAAAAAGTGAAAAATTAATTTAATTGTAAATCAACTTGTATCCACTATTTTATTCATTAACATGATGCCAGCTTGATTTAAGTAGCTAGTTATTGTTGTGATGTGAATATATTTACCTTATTTTATTTACTTATTTTCAATTGTTTACTGTAACGAAGCACCTGATTTCAAGTGTTTCTCTGTAATATTAAATATTAAGCAACAATCAAAGTTAAAGTAAAAACAAAACAAAACACTGTTATAAATCAATAAGAAAAGACCTTAGAAAGATGGAGGAGTGTTCAGGTGGAACTCCATCACTTATAGTCAGAGGTTGATTAAGCAAATTGATTTTCAGGGCCTGAATTAACCTCAACAGTTATTTCCTGATAGCTCGTATTTCTCACTGGATGAGATTAAACTGATTGGTTATAGATGACCCACATTTGTGGTTTAAGTCGCCCTCACGCCGCTGTGTGACGACTCCCTCTCAGCAGCACTGAGCTCACTGTTCACTGGATCATAGAGGAGCTTTGTCGTACTGACAAGCCTTTTGTTAAAACCGCTGTTTAAAACAGAGCAAAGCAGAACAGGGAACAGACAATGAAAGTTTAACGCAGGGTTTCCTGGAACAAGCAGACAATTTGGCAGGTAAACAGATAAAATGCACTGTGGTTCAGAAAATCATCCGGAGGCTCTGACAAAAAGCAGCTTACAGATCTCATGTGTAATTTATTCTGTGTATAATACACTCTAAAAACAGCCGATCTAACAGGAACATTAATTTTTTGATCCCTAAATGTTGTGTTACACTGATGTGTCCTTGTTTTTTCTGTTTGTATGCGTTGTTGCTGAAAAGGTTTGTTTTTCCTTCTGAAGATCTACAGATTCAGTAGCCAGTGATGGGAAAAAGAGATGAATCCCTTGAAATGTTTAACAGGATTATTGTTCAGAGTAGGTGATCTGCATACTGCTCTGTGATCTTTCCAGGTGAGGTGTAAACTCCTAAAACTCTCATTAAGGATTTGGTTCACAGTCAAAGGATTGAGTCATTGCTTAAAGAATAAAAATGTGGCTAAAAATACGGCTTCATTCAGAGTCATGAGCTTGTTTGAACAAGATGGCAGTTGAAGCTGAGCTGTCAGAGCTGAAGGCCAAAATCTCCTCACTCACTGCTCTGTCTCTGGACCTGTCTGTGTCTGCCCTATTGTGCTGGGGAAATATTCTTGTGCTCATTTCAGGAAACTTTTGGGAGATCAGGTTGTCAGGTCTCCATGAACTATGCAAAGAGAAAAGCCAGTTTTCAGGCTTGGCTCTGTTATTTCAGTGTTTATGCACTGACTTTCCTGTGAGACGTTAGAAATCATATCCACAGTCGTCAAATACACCAATGGACAGGTGCTTTCATTTTCTCATTTTTAAAAATAATGACATTAGTCTCACTTTCCATGCCGACTGTCATTAATAGAATTGTTATAAGTTGATTATATCTGTAGACACAACTAAAAGTTGAGAGGAATTTTGAAAAGTAAAGGAAGCTTTGTATTGCTGAAGAATAAAAGAATAAAAACAGTCTGCAGCCATGCTAGCAGCTCAGTGAGGCTGTACTAGTTTTACTTTGGGCTAAATGCTAATGTCAACATGCTAACATGTTTCGTTTTGTTTGTGTTTGGTCATAAAGCAAAAAATGGGACAGTTGACACTTTAAGGTGATGATGGCACTAGATGAAATATCAGATGATCAAAGTTAATACAGTTCATCCTCTCGGTATCATTACTATTATTTTTTTTTTTTTAAACAAATTTCTCATCAATCCATCCAACAGTTGTATATATATATATGTCAGTAAAATACAAAAATTGCCACCTCATGGAAAAGTCAGGGGATCGCCAAAGTCAGTAGGAATTATCCTCTGTGGACCATGAATGTCTGCATGAAATTTCATGGCATCCAATAGTTTTGAGATATTTCATTCTGGATCAAAGTGGTGGGCCGACTGACTGACGGCACCTAGAGCCATGTTGTCAGCGTGACACTAGTGCATTTCAGCACACTTGCTTTCCACAGGGTGTCTAGATACACAATGAGCCCACACCAATTTGGGAAGTAGCCTGAATTGCTGTGGGTGGGTGTTGGTTCGACAAAGGAAACACTCGGGGCAAAAAACTGGAGAACCTAACAGACATAAGAGATAATGTTGTTGTTGTAAAAATGTTTGAGTTCTGAATCAAGCATAAACATTTTGTTTCCAGTGAAACTGAAATGTGAGGATTTTGTATATGCTGTTACGTCAGTGTAAACTGAATTTCTTTAAGTTGATCAAAACATTTTCCAGACTTATAAACTTAGTTCAGTAATGAAATAAATGTCCGATGTAGCCATGAACCTATGTGGATTTCAGTGGCTCACCAGTTCAGTGCTGTTTCCGATCAGATGTTATACAAACATTTTTGAGTCGCTCTTTTACAAACCCCAAGGACTCAGGCTCGTATAATTGATTTGTTTATGTGAGCCACCGGCCTCCTGCCCGCGGGAATGCTTTGTTAAAACCCGAAGACAAGAAGCAGAAAGAGTTCCTGCTGGTCTGGTACACATGGTCTGACTCTTCACACTGATCTTGGCTTTGGGCTACTCCATATGATGCAGTTTAACACATCAGTGTGTGGTGGAGGGATTATTTGATGCGGTCTGGATGTGTGAATCATTAGTGTGCTCAGGCAGGATCAGTCAGTCAGACTTAGACACTCAGCTTTCACTCCACACGTCTTGTTTCACAGCACGTCACCACTGTCAGAGTTGCATCATGAATGCAGATAATCTTGTTTGGACAGAGGAGCAGTGGTGCAAAGCTTTCCAAACACATTTATCAATATATAAATATATATTGTTGGTATTTTATCTCCCTGTGTATACAAATACACAAAGGTGAAACAGACGACAATACAAACAATAAACAGTCATCATTGATGTTTAGGGAACATCATTTGATTATTTTAACCTTAGAAGCCTCCTAAATGTTTCATATTGAGATTTAGGTTAAATATACATATAGAACAAGGACTATGCTGTAAAAGACTGAAGTTAAGCCATAAATGTTGCTTATGCTCCTCATAAGCGATTAAAATGTTTACTCAGTTCATTTTAGCCGAATTCGGTGTTATGAAACTTAAAGATTATATAATGTTTATATTAAAGTTACTCTCCAAACATGTTTTTAAACTATGTAAAAATACTCTGCTATGAATAATATTTTGTTTAACATGGTTTTCCTCCATAAAAAGTGAAAAAAAAGATGGAAAACTGGAAGCTCATCTACTCTTACTTCCTCATTGAGAAATTCTGGGTCAGATCTTGTGCCCAACCTACCGCCGCTGCCTGCTCCAGGTGGACAGGTGAAAGAGCAGAGAGTATCAAGATGGTTAGAGGAGGAAACATCAGAGAGACTCAGCCTCATGTTTGAGCCTCAGTCAGACCCAGACTCAGATGAGGAGTCTGTTGAGATGAGAATTGGCGACTAGCAGACGTATCAGAACGGTTAGCGTAGTTAGCATCTTTTATTTTTGTTTATGTTGTTTGTTAGCTTGTAACTGGCAGTGGCTGACACAGTCTTAGTGGTTGTGCTAATGCAAACTCTCTCTCTGCACTGACAAGGTTTCAGGTTTATTTAGCCCCGCCCCCCCCGTCCCCACAAGTTGACAGGATTGGTTCCTTAGGCAGATGACAGGAAACTCTTGCTGTCTGAATCTTTAGTGTTATTGTTCCACTGTAGTTTAAGGTGGAAACACTCAGTCATGGTGATGGCTGATTATTTAGCTCATGATATGTCTTGTAATATATAAAAACATCATATGGATGTTAACAAGGTTAAAAGCTTGAGGAGGTCTTTAAGCAGTATACCTCTGTACCTACTTGATGTAAAGACATTATTACTTTTACTTTACTTTTAAAAGGTTTAGCGCTGACACATGTGGCTCCCTCTATTCATTTATTTCCATGTGTTTCAAAGTGCTGGGCCGTTCATAGAAGTTATAAGTGTACGATGTGACAGAGGTCCACAACTTGGTTACAATTATCTGCTTTCTCGAGTGTTTCTGTCAGCTATAGGAAAATGCGGTGACCTTTTTAGTGAAGCATCATACACTGAAAATCATGGCTGTGAATCACACCAGAAAACAGTCAATATCAGACTTCTCTCTCACCACTATGCTGAACTACTGACACAGAAACTCTTGGCTGCTTTATTCAGATGTTATGTAACATAAAACTGCAGCATGGATTGACTGAAGGGAACAGTTAGTAGTTGAGAGGGCAAATGTGAAGAAATATAATTAAAGAAAAGAAAGACAAAATTGTGGATGGAAAAAGTGTGGGAGGGAGGAGGAGGGGAAGACAGTAGGACAGACAGAGGAAAGACGCTAGAGAAGAGAAATGAAAGAGGAAGACGGGAGAGCTGGAGGATAAAATGATGTTTAATGAAAGGTACACTCGACTGCTAAACTAGTAAAAGAAATCAAGAAATGACTTGTTAAAAGCTGCACAGATAATAATGAGCAATACAATGAAAATAAAAGAGCCAAGGGGTCCAATTAAAGTTTAATCATTTTCAGTGAAGGTCTCAAACTGAAGATAAATGTGTTGTGTGGACTTTGGCACACTCCATGTGTTCATCCCCTTTCATTCTGGAAGCAGCTACAGTTCATCTACAAACTCTAATCTGTTACAAGTTCTGCCCATTTAAGAAGACAAAGGTACGAGGATTTGGACGGATGCATGCAAGTCGATATCTAATCTCTCCGCTGTTCTCCTCCGTCCGCCAGGGGACAGAGGAAATGTCAGGAGAGCTGAAGTATATGAGAGGCAATGACTGCAGATGGGCAGCCCACGCACTGTTCCTCACTTTTTCTGGAGAAAAAAAAAAAGTGTCTTGGATGATTGAACAGCTGTGATTGAGATAGATCACTTGAGACAGATTCAGAGCTGGTTAGAGGCACATGTGGCCACAGTTTTAGTGCTGTGTGAATGTCCTTGACTGCGCCGAAGTCACCTTTGTGCCCCCAGAACAAATCTCCCAAGCACAGGCTACCTGAGGTCGTCCAGCAAGCACCATCAAAAGAAATATTTAAGATTAAAACTGAGCTTTTTGATTATCTATCTTACATTGAGTCATTGTTTAAAGAGCATTTTAATGAATATATAACACAGATTCCTCAAAGGGATATTTTTTGAAGTATAGTCTTAGAGAAAGAGTAAAACTGGCCGAACCTTACAGACTGGTGTAAGAGATCATTGTCAACATGGCAATTTAGATAAGAGTGAGAAACTAATATCTAATAATCGCTACAATTTGTGACACATTCTGAGTGTGAACTGCCGTCCATCTCAACCAGCTTCAGATCTGGATAGATCTGAATACAGCGTGATAAGTCTGAACAACAGGACACAGAGAGACAGCACTGTGGATAGAAAAGGAAGCATTTAAGTGAAAGAAGCACCAAAGGGCCAGATAAAACTGCTTCACTGTTCTTAATGTAGCTTTAGGGATCAGTGGTCCGGAGCTGCCACTTTATCCCTCTATCTCCCCTCTGTGTGTTCTCCACCGTTCAGCCCTGAGCTGTCTGACCCAGACAGTTCCTCACACAGCGCTGATAGTGTCAGACGAGTCATTGACAATGGTCCTGATCAAATGGCTGAAGTAATACAAGTCAAAAGGAGTGTAATAGTCCATCTGCTCATCTCTCTTCTGACTGCTGTCAGTGCTCTGCAGCAGATGTCACACTCTGCGTTTGTACGGTCTAAGATGCATTTGAGATTTATGAAATGCTGTTTTAGATGCATAAACACATGCCCGTACTGTATACATGGAATACAGATCAAAATATGAGGGGACTTAATATGAGTTGTTGCTAAAACACAAGAACCTGCATGGCTATCAGTGGGAGTCACTCTCTGTCCACCAACATGCAGGATTTCATTTGTTTTCACACCATGTTTTAATTATCAGCGAAAAACAGCTCAGTGTTTTTGTATTATATGGCACATATTCCAAACACTGAGATGTCTGATGTCAATGAACAGCAGCTTTTTTTGTACCAGTTCTGTGAACTCTTTCTGCAGGAGAGAGAAACTTATGAATCCCCACTTTTAAAAATAAGTAAACATCAAGTTTGGTGTCCAATCCTCTACCAAGACTCAAAGCATCCACAAAAAGCATATGTTATTATCAATATTATAATTATCAAGACATATCAGGCTGCACTATCCCATGTAGCAAGGCCACTTGGAAAAAGAAACCCCAAAGGTGACGTTGTTCTGTAGTACAGTAGCTTGTAACTAATCTAAAAACTGGTTACGTAGCGTAAATCATCAGTATTTACAGTGTTATGTGCAGCGCTTCGTGCACTGATTTTACCATGAATTGGAAACATATCTGTAATTCCGTGTGAAGGTAACCATTGTTAAGGAGAACAGGCATCAACGCCACCACAGTGCTGTGATCACAAAGTCATCTCATACAGGCAGAACGAAGAGAAGAGAGAGCTGAGGAAGGAGCCAGAATATATTTTTAGGAGCAATTAGTCTGAGCAGAAAAAGACAGGAATATGATTCATCACTTACAACTTGCCAAATGATGCACTTTAATTTGCATTTAAATCTGTCTACAAATGGACAGAATCCTTTTCTTTTAAAGATTATTTGTAAGGCAGTGAAGTGGAGAAAGACATTAATTGTCAGTGGTTCTGCGTTTTTTTTTTTGGCTTTATCTTTTCGTTAGCAACTGCGTAAATTATATTCCAGAGTTTACAGGTTTATTGGTGTTATCATTGCGGATTATGCTGCAGAGTTTATAGACTAATCCGCCTGCTGATTAGAGTGTTGCACTCTCCACTGATGCTGCCATTACTGCAGTGACATAGTCCAGCGAAATGCAGGTTCACTGACATTATGAAGTAGATGGCTGAACTGATCTCAGTAATTGCCGCTTCCCTTTGATGAATGAGGGTGGCCTGCAGTGTGTGTCTGTGGATGTTAGCTCAGCCTCACAACATTAGTCTGAAAGCACTTCTGACTTTGTGCTTAGCCACTGGATCCTAGTAAAGATGCAAATCTTTGAAAGAAACAAATAATAAAAACAGGTCACAATATGTCGTTTTTTTTTTTTTTTAAAGGCTCAGTCATTTCCTAAAACATCTGGACACTGTAGCTTTTAGTAAACTATTCAAATAGGAGTAAATAGTACATGCGTTGAGGACTATTTTCAGCTGTGGATTGATCTATATTTGGTGCTATTTATGACAGCAGGACAGTGTGTCAGGGATTGAGTCAAAATAAAAAATGCATTGTACAGTAGCGTAGCTCTTTAGCACAGAGGAATAAGATATATATCATTATAATATATTTTTTCTTTTTATGTGATTTGCTAAGAAAAATACAAAATACTGATGATTATGTTTTATTATGTATCAGGCTTAAATGGCAAAATCTGTACAAAAACTGTTAAAATCCTTTACACATGACAAATTTGAGTGATGGCAGCTTGTTTACTTCTACTTACTTCCATGGATTAGCCCACAGAGCTGCTATGATACCACAGAAACTCTCCTGCCTGGTCCTGGTGAATCTCCAGTCACATGCAGGTGTGTGCTCACAGCTGCAGTGACAATCATTTTGGACATACTGGGTTTGTAATTGGAAGAGTTTCAGTAAAAGTGTGAGAGGCATGTCACCGCGGTCAGTCGAGCTCCACTCCTCCTGCCGCCTCAGTTGTTTTCCTCTCCGTATGAAGAATGTGTTATTATTGCGCAGCAGCACTGATTAGAGCTTTAATCATAAACATCATTGCTACTGGTTGTTGTTTAATTGCCCAGAATGCAGCGCTGCAGCGGCGCCTCCGGTGCGACACAGAGATTGATCATGAAAAAATGAAGTGGTTGTGACTCAGGACAGGGCCCATCTACTCTCAAATAGAGGTATAATGAGGGAAAGGAGGAGAACATGGAGGAGCAGAATAATGAGAACAAAGGAAGAAAATGAGAGAGAGTGGAAGTGGTGAGGTGTTGACAACAGGAGATGCAGCAGCACAGTCAAGTGAACACCTTCTCTTGTTGGTCCCTAAGTTTATGGAGGAGAACAACAAATAACTTGTGAAGCAGTTCATGTTCTGAAGGATTGGCGATCTGTCCTGAACCATTAGAATAATAAAGAAATTCAGAGGAAGATTAATACTGCATATTGACGTTATCTGTTTCGTTCATCTGTAATTAACTGTGTGGTTTTAAACGAGGATTAAAGGGTGATAAAATTTCATCAGCAAGTAATAAGAGCCAGAATCAAAGTTGTATTCATATGTCAAATATGTGACTTGATTAACTGCTGCTGACACACCACACCACAAACTGCTGGCCAAAATATAATCTGCACTGAACATAAACATAAACATAAAAGATGTAAACAACACCATGAAACAAAGTGCCACTAAGTATCCAGCCATGTATTTTTATTCTCATTTTAATTTATAAAACCACCTAAGAAGAAACAGAAGTCAACAAATACACCTTGATGTTAAAGTAGCTGCTTCTTCTTCCACTAACGTCACATCTTCAGTCAAAAAAGCCAAAAGAATAAAGAATAGAAAGAGTGGGTGTACTGGGGGTGTTTGTAACCGCAACATCCCCAGTTCGATCCGTGCTGTATATCATCCCACTCTCTATCGCCACGGCAACTAATACACCTCTTTCACAGCAGACGTTTTGACTTGTCATAGCAGGAAAAGCACAGGTGTTAGTGATAACATTAACAATGGCTCAGTTCCATTAAAGTGTCCCAGTAAGACGTGACAGTATGAGAGGCAGCGTGAGCAGCACCAGGACCCTGAAACCCAGTCATTCATTCCATTATTTACACCTGTGCGTTCCCCACTGTGACGTTTCAACATGGCTTTAACAACACTACAGGGTGCATGTGGATCAGAGAGGGTAATTGATTATTTGTTTATGTATCACGGCATTAATCAAAAATTAAAACCTTTCATTTCTCTCAGTACTCTAAGTACTCAGCCTTTATTTAGTACTTTGTAGAAGCAGCTTCAGCAGCAGTTACAGCCTCAAGTCCCTACAAACTTTGTGCAACTGGATTCGGGCAGTTTTCCCGTTCTTCTGGGGAAATCATCACAAGCTCTGTCATATTGGATAGGAAGTGTCTGTAAAGGGACATCCTCAGGTCTCATTTTGAGGACATACAGTATAGAGATGTATCCCAAGGCTAATCCAGCATTTTCTTTGCCGTATGTTTCAGGTCCCTGTCACTGAAAGGTGACCTTTCACCCCAGTCTGAAGATTTGAGCAGGTTCTCTTCAGTGACCTCTCGGTATTTAGCTGCAATCATCCTTCCATTAAATCCGACCAGTCTCTCTGACCCTGCCTACTTTTGGCTCCACTTCAAGTTCGATGTTGTTACATGCTCTTTATTTAGGAGTGGCCTCAGAAGCCTCTCTTCCATAAAGACCTGGTTGATGAAGTTCTTCTTCTTTGGTTATCTTTGTGGTTGGTTCTCCCATCTCTGCAGAGGACTTCTGGTCACCTCCCTGACCAAAGCCCCTTTTGCCGTTTACTGACTCCGCTGCTTCGGTTTCAGAGTCATGGCCTGTTTCATTCCCTACTCTGCATATAATAGCGCATAGTCAAGTCAAGTCTGTTTTTATTTATATAGCACCGAATCACAACAGAAGTTATCTCAAGGCACCTCTCAAATAAAATACATATAGACGGTAGGCTACTCGTTATGACACTGATTACAGAGACCCAACAATTCCAACCCAGAGCAAGCGCTAGGCGACAGCGGCGAGGAGAAACTTCCTTTTAAGAGGCAGAAACCTCGAGCAGAACCAGACTCAGGGTGGGCGGCCATCTTCCTCGACCGGTTGGGGGGGAAGGGGGAAGGACCACTATGCAATGACAATGACAATAATACTACTACTACTAAAGATAATCATAAATATAATAATTATTACGATTGTTATAATAGACACTCAGCAATGCACACAATAGTGAGCAGTTAATTGAGCTCAGAATGAATTCATTAAAAGCAATTTGTGTGATCACTGACAGCTGTTATTTTCCATCTATAAAATGGGACATTGCGTTGTGTTAGCACAAACTATAGCGTAGAATTAATTGCTAAGAGTAAATTGAATCTGTTCTGTTGAATCTGTAAATTAAAACGATTAAACAATAAGGAAGGAGTCTGAATACTTTCATATGAAGTTCATGTCGCGATTCACATTTTATTTTTGCAGAAATTTCAAACAGCATTTTAACAACAACATAACAGTCGCACATTTCCTGACCATAGTTTGGAGACAGCTGTCTGTTACTGTACACACACACTTCAACTGTTTAAACATTTACTTTTGGAGGGAAATAAAAATACGTGATATGATAATATAATGATATTCATGAACACTCTGAAGTGAGAATTGCATTTCTCTTCAAGTGACGGCGATACTTGTAGAAAGGATAAAAAGAGCGTTGTGTTTGTGTGCCTGTTCAGCCATGTGTGTTGTCAAACTGTGTCAACTCCGAGTGAAAGTGAGATAAACCACTCTGAGCTCACATTAAACTGAGCTTCAAGGTTGTCAAACGCTGTAAAAAGTCGATAAGAAACAGATTATTGACTCTTTTTAGTGGCTTTTTGTAATGCATACAGCTGGAACAAACAGCTTGTAATCTGTCTTAAAATCTGTCTCTCATCCCCGAGGATCCAGCTCAGCCTGACAGCACGAATAAGAAGTGTTTGCTGTGGCAGGAGTGTGTGTTCTCACTGCAGTGGCGCTTGTTAGCATGGATTGATTGATTGCAATTTTAAGTACAGCTTTGATTATGTGCCTCTTATTTGCAAGCAAATGGCCCTACTACAAATTATTACACATTGTGCCATTGTAAGGGCTGATAAAGGTGGAGGTTTATGTGGAGGTGCTGCATGTGCATTAGCAGCAACAGATCTGGTGCTGGGTTACCTCAGGTTGTTGGAAAACACCCAAGAAAACTGAAACGTATGAGATTGTGAATGTCTAGTTTGCATTTGCTGCTGCTCAGAGAGAACGCTGAAATGACTGTGAGATTTGGTCGGATGGCCACAGTAAATGAGGAATAAAACAAAAAAGGCAGAAAATTATATTTGGGGACTTTTGTAAAAATGCTTCACACTATATCAAGTCTAAATGCCAGACAAATTAATTTTCAATACCAGCGACTCTGTGCTGTTTTGTAAAGGGAGAGTGTGAGCCCATCCTCTGTGACTAATATTTATTACACAGTTATAGTGACAGATACAGTTAATAGAGTTAATAGAGTGAAGAGGCACTGAGATGACCAGACCTGACATTCATTTCTTTACCCAGAATATTTTTTTTTTACATCTGGAAGAACAATAGTTTCTGCACTGTGACTTTCACATTATTGGTCACTTGTAATATAAGAGGTTGAAATTAAAGAATGAATTGCACTTATGCTGCAGTGCGTACGTGCGATGATTGAGCAGCTCTCTGTTGAGGCATGTACCCCAGACATGTTTGGAGAAATATTTGCAGTGGTGCACACTTCTATCACAGAGATACGGTTATGATAAGATAAGGTCAGATAAAATATGTATGATGAGATGAGATAAGATGAGATAACACTTTATTAATCCCAAAGGGAAATTAGAGTGTTCCAGCAGCTTACATTCAAGACACTTATAGAAGTAAGAAAATTAGATAAAATAGAATAATAATAATCATTATTATTACATAATAATAAAATAAATAAAGATAAAATGGAAAAGTATTTACAATGAGAATATAAACAGAGAAGGTGTATGGTGTGTGTGTTGTACAAGTACAGTAGAAATGTGGGTTGGATTGTTCACAGCAGTACAGTGCCTGCGCAGTGTCACACAGTTTTAAGTACATGTGCTCTGTGTGCACGATGGTATAACCCATGCAGAATTGAGCAGTAACAATGTGCAGTGCAGCTGTACTACAGATGGTGAGTGGATGAATTGGAGTCCAGAGTTGTTGTACAGAATATGTCAGAGTCGTAACTGAGACCAGTGAAGTTCAGCCAAGCGAGGCGGACGTGCAGGTCCAGAGCGGAGGGAAGGTGCGGACCGGGGCTGAGGTGGTGCTTCAGCTTCATGAGCACAGATGAGGGTCTCTGATACACCTCAGAGAGTTGACCTTGTCCAAGGTGCGCTTTAGTATGGACTTCATTATACTTCCCTCCCCCACTGCCTCCAGGCTCAGCCCCTTGATGTGATGTGAAACTACATATGAAAGCTTTTTCAATTACACATTAAACAGTTCTTTTCTAGAACCCGTCAGCGAGCACAGAATACTCTCATCTGTGTGTAATTATTTCTGTTCGTTGCCTAACCTGAGAGAGCCACAACTTTTAACAAGGAACCTACAACCTCATTATCTCGCTCTGATCCATTAAACATTTTATACGCCTCCACCACCTCCATCTGTTACGTTACCTGTCTCTGACCCTCGATCTGTGAACCTGTGCATGTGTCAGTGTCTGCCTGGTCCGTCCTCGCCGCCTTGCTCAGCCCCTCCCGCCACGCCTCTCTGTTCCCTCCCCTCCCTGCAGGTCGGCGACCAGATCCTGGAGGTGAACGGCCGCAGCTTCCTGAGCATCCCTCACGACGAGGCCGTCAGGGTCCTGAAGTCGTCGCGTCACTTGATGATGACAGTGAAAGACGTGGGCCGCCTGCCGCACGCCAGGACGGTGGTGGGAGAGACCAAGTGGATTGCCAGCTCCCAGATCGCAGAGAGCTCCGCCAACAGCAGCGTGGCAGGGTGAGTTTTGATCGCCCCCCCCCCGTTACATACCCCCCCCCCCCCCCCCCCCCCCCAAAAAAAAAAAAAAAAAAAATTCGGACCAAGCTCACTTACAAAAACCAAATTCATGTTGTTTCTCTGACTTGCTAATGTTAATACATTTTCTGTGAAGTAAGAGCCACCTGTTTCCATTAAGAGACCAACTTTTACATAGTATTCATTTCTAAGGTTTCAACAACAAACTTACATTTTCAGAAATCAAAACATCAAGTGAAAAATGTTGCTTCATTCAAATGAATTTTTAGTTATTATCAAATCACAAATAAGGTGCTAAATGAAGACAAAACCTGTTAAAACAAAAAATACATTTCATGTCCCTTTTGAACTCAACTACCCACGCACGAAAAAACAGAACAATCTTACCAAGAGTTTGACAGATTGGTACCGCTCTCTGTCTGTCCAGTGAATATGAAGCAGACAGGAGATGGTCAGTTCAGATAAACACTTGAAGCAGGGGAAACGGCTGGCTTTGTCCAGTGGTCAAAAAAAAATCCACCTACCAGCACCTCTAAAGCTCCCTGCTTAACATGTTAATCTCATTAGTTCAATGTGTACAAAAACCAAAGTGTGAAATTGACAGCTTTACGGTGATGACCTAGATTAGAGTGGTATTGATCTTCTTGTCTAACTGTCAGCAGATATTTCCCACGTTGAACTAGTCCTTTAAGCCTGCTGGTCCAGACAGGCACGTTCCAGTTCAGGCTGTGAATCAGAGCTGAAGGAGAAGAGTGAAGCTTTTATGATACTAAATAATTTGGGTATGAGTTCTGAATAAAACAGTGTGAAGACTTTTCACCAGTCTATTGTATCAGTGATATTGGATAAATTTGAATTAGCATTTATTGAATGGATAGCAACTTGAGATGTGGCGTCTCATTTTGGAGGCGGTCCTATGGACACAAATACAAAATTATACAACACACACACAAACAAAAACAGTATTACATCAACATGCAATACAAATACACGCTCACTCTCTCCCATGCACTCTCCCAGCCCTCAGATGTTGTACAAGAAATATTGGATACAGTGACCCAATAGGAAATCCATTATATCAGCATAAAGAGAAATTGTAGTAGTTTGTCTTCAGTCTTTGTAACACAAAGGGACTGAAGGTTGTAAGTACACACAGATTAAAAGCATAAACAGTCTCTGAATGTTCTGGCTACAAGAAAGAAGTGATATTGCAAATGTGTGAGTGGATATGAACCAAAAACATCTGAGGATGAACTGAACCCAGTGACGTTAGCTTCTGCATTTAGGCTGCAGATTCGATTCTTTACTGTTTTTAAGCCTCCACAGCGGCGCCAGTCTGGACTGTACATTTTCATGCACGTCATGTCTCAGTAACGCCTTGAAGGAATTTCTTCAAATTTTGGTGCAAACTTTCACTTGGACTCGAGGATGAACTAAACTGATTAGATTGTGGTGGACCACGGTCAAAGGGCAACATCACGCCCCCCCCCCCCTCAAAACACTATATATCTATAATATCCACAATATCTCGGGAACCCCTCAAGAGAATCCCTTCAGCTGTGGCACAAATGTCCTTTTGGATTCAGGGATGAACCGATTAGATTTCAGTGGGTCAAAGGTCAAGGTCACGGTGACCAAAACGTTTTGGCCTCTTGCATGGCCTCAGGAAATGGAGATTGTGACCATATTTCCTACAACCTAGTTGGGTGGTAATTTTAGTTTAAACAAATATAACAAAACTGAAACTACACTAGTGTGAATGATGGAAAGTGGCACAAGAGAGGAGCTTGAGACTGGAGAGCAGTGCAGCAGGAAAAAGACTTCACAGAGCTAATGAAGCGATTCCTCAGAAAACCATCCTCTTCTTCTTAGAGTAAAGTAGATGCCACAGTCTTTAACCATCTAATGTGATCAGACGTCCGTCTCTGCGATGGCAGCACTTTCCCTCTCAGCCTTTTTGCAGGAAAAAAAAAAAAAGCAGCTCTGTTGGAAAAATGCCAGAGCTGCTCTCAAAATGCCACACCTGAGCAACTCATCTGCAGCTCACACCCTGGAATAAATGTGATCCCCAACAACCAAATTAAATTCTGATGTAAATGCCAGACTCATTTTCTCATCAACTCAATAACACCCAACGCAACAGCCCAACAAGTCAGAACTTGTAATTCCTTTCTGATTCTCCAAAACCAACAGGGTTATAAAAGGTATTTAACATTTACGTTGACAAATAAATTTCTTTCGAATCCCCCTCAGAGGTGTCTCGTCATGGTTATTACAATGTTTCGTGCAGAGGCAGCACAGCTGAGACAGATGGTTGCCCTCTGTTTGTGTTCATTTCTTCACTCTGCTGTATCTGTGCATAAAAACAAAAAGACACAGCTAAATAAACAGTTTTTTTTCTGTTTGATTGGAAGTTAAAATGCCACTCTTAATTTCTGTGAATTTTCCTGAATGTCATAATAAATTTACATAATCCCCAGAGTACCGAATTTTAATTTCAAATGTTTGATCATCTAAAAATGAAAAATTGGAAAAAGCAGCATGTAAAAAAAAAGAAGAAAAAGGTTTCCTCCTTGACACATTTGACAGATGAAATAATGTTACTGACAATTTTTTTTCTTTTCAGCTTGTCTATAGTATGTCGAGTGCATACATTTACATAAATCCATAAATAAATTTCCATAAATTCATAAGTTGTGTTTCACTTTTTGTCAAATTTTAAGAAATAACATGGGATACTCACCAGGGGACATGTAAAAAAGTTATTCTCTGCCGCCCTGAAGTGATGTTTTACTAATCATTTTCTGTCTTTACCATGTTGCACACATAAACTTATGCAAATTCCATAAATAAAATTTTATTATCCACAGATTTATTTCACATTCTTCCCTAACTTTGAATAAGAAAACTTTCACCAAGAGCAGATAAGTTGAAATGTTGGTTGATGTTGAAGCTGTAAACAATGTTTTACTGAATAATCTCTTTTCTGTTTGTGTCATTGCTGTGTTGAATATTTTCAAATCAGTGAAATTATAGAGCTGAGCACATTTGCAGCATTTAATTTAGCATCTTGTCCTTAAAGAGTGCCAATTATCTGACAGTATAGGGAGCAGCCAGAGAGGAGACATTTTAAAAATCTGCAAAAAAAAAAAGGAGAATAACTGGCTGAGGTGGCCTCAAAGGTCAGCAGAGCTAATTGAATTTAAATCCCAAAACAGGTTCCCATGCTGAGCTTAATGTGCTGTTGCAGGTGGGGGCTGCAGTGTTTTTCGGACTCTGGTTTAAATATATATTTTTCATTGTTTCTGGCCCTAAGGGCAGCACTTTGAGTTGTCACATTTACTGATTGGATTTAGAGCTTGTTACTTCGTGGGCACTTGAGGATATAAAGACATCTGCTGGAGTCATTTCACTCAGGCAGGACCATGGAGCTGGAAAAAATGACACACATTTCAAAATACCTCCTTTTATGCATTCACAGAGAGATTTTGTTGGTGTGAGTTTGTGACATGCATTTCAATGTCCGTGCTTTAATTTTACTGAAAAGCCTGACTGAAAGACATGCACATTTCACGTTTTCCTGTAGAAAACGGCTGTGTGTGCAGCAGCTTCTGCCACAGCGCTGAGGAACATGAAAGCCACGACGACAATTTAAAAATCTGTGCTACTGTGCATTTATCAGCCTGCGATAAAAGAGAAATATATTCCAAAAGATGAAATGCTGTCAGTCAAGATATTTCAAATCCTCTATTCCATTCCTATCTCCAAAACATATTTAGAAAATATAAATAACTCTTCATGTTATATGTGTGTGTGTGTGTGTGTGAGAGAGAGAGTGTGTGTAAGCACAGTCTAAAGGTAAATCTGATAAAATGATTCAAAATAAACAGACTGTGGACTGGTCATATATTATTGTCCTGCAGGGGTGACGTATTTTTGTAGGCCAACCTGGAAGTTAGCATCGCCTTGGTTCCCTCGACAAAAAGCTAATGGGAATTTTCCATTGGCTTACTACACATTTTGTTTTTTTACAATCGCCAAATAAAAGGCTAATGTGTGGCTATTAAGGAACTACACCACGGTCACATGACGTCAGCGTCACCGCTGAGTTTTCAACTTCAATGATTTAGCTCTTACCTCTTCCACAAAAGGCTTTCCTCTTACAAAGTTAGAAATAGCGCAATGAGTCTGTCAAGGTGAACTGGTGAATAGATGTTCATCATGTTCAGCATGATAATGTTTAACCTCTGTAGTCTCATTTAGCTACTTGTTAGCAACCAGCCTTTTATAAGACAGGTAAAAGCTTAGAAATATCAAGACTGGGGTAATAACTGATGTATTTTAGAATAAAACATGAAAAAGTCTTGAGCTTGTGTTAACCACAGACCTCATTCCTTATCTCACCAAAAACCTTATTTCTGGATTTTAGCACTCATTCCTGCATAACTCTATGAATCTCCCATTTTCACTTGTTGATGATTTTATTTCCTTTATTTTTCACTTCATGTATCCATGCCAACTCTCTGACACTTTATATTAATGTTTAGATTGTAATCAACACACCAGTCACAATATTATTGTGTCTGTATATGTGTGAGGACTCAACAGTCCCACAGTGATTAATTTGCCCTTTTGGTCTGTGTCTCTGCAGCTTCTCAGTGGACCAAGGAGCATCTGCAGCAGGAAAGGTGAGATTCACAATGTGTGCACACTAAATACAGGACTCTCTGTGTGTTTCTCTTGGGATGTAATTATCTATCTGTCTGTCAGATTATCTGATAACACCATCACTGGTCTGGAAAATGTTATTGCAGAGCGACAGTGGGTCAGTGGTACATTGGTTCAGCAGCACTTAATGTTTTTCGATGTTGGCTAATAAGACCACTTGAGGTTTTACATATGGATTGTCCTCATAGCATGTCATGTTAGAGTCTTACTCCCAGGTTTCCCAGGTTTGTCTGCTGACAAATCTTTGGTTTACCGAATGTTTACTACTAAAAAGCAAAAACAGGCCTGTTACTACCCCACACCATGAAGTGTCCTTAAGTCACTCCTCACACACTGTGACTTTGACTGTGACTTTGTAAAGCAAGAAAGAGTGTGTTGGGATGGAGAAATAAGAGGAAGAAAGTTGGAAGAGACAGCAGCTGATGGCAGGGAAAAAGGGGCGGTGAGGGTGAGGGGAGGAAGGTGAAAGGGACAGCTCACTTTTCATTATGGAAGCTCTGCTGGACAGCCCTCTCCTGACAGAGGGGAGGACGCCATGTAGAAACACTGTAAAAGAGAAGAGAGTGAGTGAGGATGGAGGTGGGAGGTATTTTGTGAACACAGAGAGAAACACATTTCCTACAGACTGGGGTCCAAAGAGGGATTAAAAGAAATATATAGATGTAGTTTTAAACCTGTTAGCCACATAACACAACCTCTGGTGTGCACAGCAGTGGCTATAATTACCTGCCCTTTTTGTCAAAGGTGCCCTTTGCAGACAGAAAAACTAAGATGGATTGTATCAGGGGCTCTTCTACAAGCTGTGAGATAAAAGAGTAATTCTTCAGGAATGTATTCAAAATTAATAAATGATGCAGCTTTTACACTACACGAAGGCTGCCACATGGTAAATGGACTGCATTTATATAATGCTTTTCCACTCAAAGCGCTTTACAATATACTGTATGCCACATACACACATAAACACACTCATGTACTGATGGAACAGCTGCTCTACCTCCTGAGCCACAGCCAAATTCATGTACTCACCAAACAAATGTGTATACACCAAACTGACAAAATATGTTGTTTATCAGCTCCTCCCAAATGTACGGTTAAGTCTAGGTAACTCTAGGTAACTTGAACTGCTTGGTCATGGTTGTCTTCATGGTTAAAAGCACTGACTGCTGAATGGATAAAAGAAACTAACTGTACTCACTTTTGTCCTCGTTACAGGCATTTTCAAATTGTGTGGTTGCATCCTTACTTCAGCTCATGTTGCAGCCACTGTCTTTCCAGTGATTTTATGTATAATCATTCCAGTATTTAAAGGAGCTATTTGTAAGTGTTGCTACTGCTACATCTTAGCATTAGCATTAATGGTTATTTTTTACCAGTCGAGAAGAAATGTTACAGGTTCAGCCTTATCCCTAAAACAAGAGCTGTCTCCAGAGCTGGAAAGCAACAGCTAACTTAAAAGTTAACTCTTAGCATGCTAACCAGCTAGCCCTGGCCCGTTTTGTCTCCTTCTGATAGCAACTCACTGTAGCCTCTAATCTGCCCTGAAGATGTGGCGCTGCTCAGAGGGCATATTATAACCTCTTATCTTAAATGCATTGATGGCTGAAGCTCTTGTCAAGCTCAATCACCACCACCTGCTCCCGCCAAGAAACTACATTCGGCGGCTGAGAAAACTTACAAATAACCCCTTTAAAGTGAAACTGAAAATTTTGCGATGGCTTTACAATAACATGCTTCTTCCACCGGCATTGATGAGAGATAGGATCGTCATTATTTTCACAACCACAAGAGGAAAACATTAGTATTGATCATTTAAAAGCAATTGAACTTAAGACCAGTGCTGTCATTTTTCTGGTGAGGACAGTTTCCACCTCCGTGATACTGTAGTAGTGGTGCCAGTCAAAGCACTGCAGCCACAGCGGCACGTGTATGAATAATACGATCTGTGCATTTCCCGGTTGCAGTGCCAGCAGTATTATGGACTCTTTCTCTGTGTGGTAGTCGTGTGTGAAAAAGCATTTCTGCTCTTCATCAGCTTCCGCTAGTCAGCCTGGAGAATTTATGACGACTTGGTTTCCTTCACCCTCTCCAACAATTTACAGGACACTTGCCTTCCTATCCAGTCTCTCACCCAGTGTGCGGAGAAATAAGTCAAGCTCCTTGTGATGAAAAACCATCCGAGCTGTGAGAGGTGCCACACTGCAGCTGTTGAACTGGGACTGGATTAGATTTGATACTGTAAAGAAACTAAGGACTGCATTGTAAATAACGTCAGAAATACTGGTTTGCTATGTTTTCACACTTGAAAAGTCCTTTGCACTTTGCAAAATTCAATTATGTTTTTTAAAGCTTCCCTTCTGGAGAGCAACATGCATTGGACCTGTGCTGTTTTTGTGGAAATGCTCTTTAGAGTTTTTGTTTGGTATTTCTGCTTAATTCCACAGTTCACTGTGAAATTGAGGTGACGTGACAAAGGTCCCAAGTTCAGCCCAAGTCTTTGATGTTGCAGTTACGTGACTGGTTTCTTTGCGACTTGAATTGGCAAAACAACTGAAAACTGTGCTTTAGGAGAGAGATCTGCCCTCTCAGCGTCAGACAATGAGCACTAGGAATTTGATTCAAATGTCTGTTTACAAGATTTTCCATAGATGCAAACATACTATGACATTTCTGATTTTTGTGACATGATGATGCATTAAATGCAAAATTTTCCATCTATCCTTCCATTAGTCTAATGCAAAAAACATATGCAGGCGGATACAGGTTGAGTCTATCCTGATTTCCATGTTGAGGTGATGTAGAGGATCAATAACCTTTTATAAGACAGTGTGCAATCATCTCAGATTTAAAAGAAAACCCTCACATAAAAGTGTCATCAGCCGTGAGACGTTACAGTGACAGATTAAGAAATCTCTGAACGAGGGGGAGCAGAGAACAAGCTCATTCTGAGAATCAAAGGAAATCATTGTCATGGGCTTCAGTTCAGCTCATATTTGTGAGATTCCCTTCTCTCTTCTCCATTGTGGCTGTAAAGAAACATCATGACAATGCAAATGGTTACCTAATTAATTTCAATCCATTCTCTAGCCATTATTTTTCCTGTCTACAGCCAGTGCAGGAGGAAGAGATAATAAAACAGAGAGGTGCTCAGCCTGTATTGCCAAGACAGTTTATGTGAACAACACATGCTGTGCCCCTGGACTTCACTTCAATAGCAGCAACTCAGCATTTTTCCTTTTAAACAGACATTTTTATGCCAACCAGAGAGGTTATAATGCCCTGCAGCAGGACTTTAAAATATTGGTTTCTCTGCCATGTGTAATTAACACAGATTTCAGTATTAGAGACAGTACTGGTTTATATCTGCAGTGAATTATTTCATTGTCTTGACCACGGGTGCTTGTGCACAGCTGTGTTTTGAGCTCAGTGCCCACAGGGGGACAGCAAAATTTAATGTAATGGGTATCCATTCAATAGTTGTTCAGACAATTAACACAACACCACAAATGTCAACATCATCGTGTTGTTATGGGAAAAGTCAGGGGATCACCAGAGACATCAGGATTCATCCTCGGGGGACCATGAATATCTGTAGAAAAAAAAAAAAAAAAAAAAAAAGAAGTGCCAATCCATTTAGTAGATAGTAGTTGAGATAGTTCACAGGATAAACTTTGACGTGCTGGTTGCACTAGAGAGAAGGTCAGTGGGTGACAAAGTCATTGGGATTCATCATCATGGATCATCACCATGAATATCTATACAGCATTTTCATGACACTTCATCCAGTAGTTATTGAGATATTTCAGTACTGGCTGTTGCTATCATGGCTAAAACTTCACTGAGAACCACCTCTAGGACTCCTTCAGACTTATCATGCTACCTCTGATTAATGTATGGTTACCTCTGGGCAACTTTAGGGCAGCAACAGTGGAACAAATAACTGTGTTATATGAAAGGGATCGCTCATAAAAAACCCATTGCATTGCCCAGTATCAAGTGACAGAAAGCCGAAGTTAGCATCTAGCTACTGAAGAAAGTCAAGCATTCAGCAGGTCGGGATTTGGTGGAGACCAAGAGCAGACCTGGAAGGAGAGTGAATATTCGCCAAGTGCCAAGAAACACAACTTCACATGTAGCCTATGCTAATGTTCCCAGTATCTGCTCAGTTGCTCAACTATGGTTCAATATATAAATGACAGTAACTGCTACAGTAGTGTGAGACAAGGCACAAACCCAAACTATACATGTGTGAGGCAAAAGCTTAAAAGCCCCATGCTTAGTGACGCAGAGTGGTGGTAGCAAAAAAGACACAAGGATTGTTACAAATAAAAGTGTATGATAGGAAAAGTTCCACATATATTGCATGGCCCATAAACACATTACACCCTGCACTGGGTTAGAATCGCTGCATATGAACATGAGTCATAGATGCTCATTTAACTTTTTGTGATTCACTTGGCTAGGTCATTACTTAATCAATTTGTAAAGTTAGTTAGTTAATTTTAGTGAGCTAGTCAGTATATAAATAAGTTAGTTTGTCAGTAAGAAAGTCATGTATTTATTAAATAATAGAATTAGCCATGTTTGTCCTGCCAATAAAAGTGTTGATAACTTTTGAAAACAAAGCAGGTTAGTTAGTTCATTGGTCGGTTGGTAAGTCAGGAAGTTAGTTAGTTAAAGAAAGTAAGTTAAAGTTATAACTTTTCACATTGTGTGTATAAGAACATTACGTGTAATTAAAAACAAAACCGACATGAAAACATCAAGGGGCATGAAGGCAATTATAAAAACTGTGTGTATAAACACTCTGAGTGCAGAGGGGCTACATGCAGTTTGGTTGGGGAATGACACATACTGCCAAACTCTGCTATAAAAATACACAAACAATACAAATATAAAATAACCTGATTTAAACAGTAGATGGATTTTCAGTAACAGTCAGCACAGATGGCACAGTGGTGTCCTGTCCTCCCCTCTCCGTGTGTGGCAGGGTCAATACTTGTAAACCAGACACTACACTACAATCCCACGGCCATGTAGTGTTTTTGATGCTGACTATTATTAAAGTGTCAACTGGATGATATTATTGAAACCATGCTGTGTGTCCGTTTGAAACCCTCGTCCTATACACTGACCTTGAGGAAGTACGTGTTTGATGAAAGTGGAGCCTTTTGATCTTCTAGACATGTTCTGTTTGTTTGCATGAATTTCAAGCAGCGCTGGGTTGTTTGCTGATCTTCTCCATTATTATTGACCCTACTTCCTGAGCTTCTTGCTCTGGGTCCAACACTATTATCTGACAAACGTAAAACCACACTGATTATTTCACATAAGAGATTTATAGTTTTATGTTTTTCTTTACTCTAGTTTATGTTGGAAAAGATTTAAAACACCAGAAATCAGAATTTGAGAAAACAAGAATCAGAATTTGGTGTTTGCTGTTCAGATCTTTGTGTTATCACGGAGATGCTGCTGTTCATCAAATCTGAGAAATCCACACAGTCTTATAGAGGCCTGTGGACACATACTGTTGTGTAGTTTTGGTTTGTTGTTATTTTTCATGGTTTCAGTTGAGCCCTGCTGAAATGAAGGGACGTGTTTAAAGCCACAGCATACAAGGATTTTTATTTAAAAGTTTTCCTCCAGCTGTGCAGCAAAAGTTTGGGGAAGATGCGTCTTTGTGACGTCTTTGTGCTCAAACTCATGTCCATGAAGAAATGGTTTTCTCAGTTTGTTGTGGAAGAACTTGGCTGGCCTGCACAGAGCTCTGACCGCAACCTCATCCAACATCTTTGGCACTGAATGGTATTCAGACTGGTATTTAGGTTTTATATAAAAGGACAAAGCCCTGCTATGCTATAATGGCATGTGCTACAGCAGCTGTATGAGAAGAAACTGGTACAAACACCAAAAGCTTTTTAAAAAGTGGAAGAAATAAAAAAATGTTGAAAATAAAACCACAGTTTTTATTATGAGAGTCAAAGTGTACAAGCTCAAAATAAGTCAAAACAACTAAAAGACCTGCAGGTGGATCGGCTGCTGCTCTGTGCTTGTGTAAGAACGGGTTTGTACTGTATGATGGTGTGTGTCTGTGTGTGTCAGATACACACAGTGAGAGAAAGGGAGGGAGAGAGGGCATTAAGTTGGAAAGATATGTATAGCGGCGTGGCTTTAGGGCTCGGCAGCCGGGGTTGGGGGGCGTGTGTGTGTGTCGTGTGTTGGGGGGGGGGGGGGGGGGAAATAATTCACAGCTCTGCAGCTCCTCCATGTGAGCCAGAGATCCTCTGTTAGTCGACCCACACTGCGAACCTCACACTGTGTCAACACGTCCTCAGCATAAATATTAATCTCTCACAGAACGATCGGCCAGTGATTGTGCTGATCAAACAAGCAAAGAGGTTTGTGTTCATCTTATCATTTTCTGCATCCTCCTGTCGTCTCTCCCCCGGCTGGTGGAGCTCATCCCCACGGTCACATCGCCTGTCCTTCCACACACACCCCCTCCTCTCCTCTCTCCCTCCATCCTGTAATTGAAGCCCAAAGGCCAAACCAGACCGATAAGCTAATTAATTAAGGATAGGTCACACAGCAATTCTCAGTCATTAATTCTGCTATGACCCCATTTGGGCCCTGATCTACAACAGATGAATGTTGTTTGAGAGACAACAAAATGTATTACAGCAAATAACCAGGGTAAATATTGCTTTTGTCTGTCAAACACAGTTTGAGGTTTAAACAGGTTGAGAGGCCCAGTGGTCAGTAAACTGCTCATAGATGTAATGACAGTGGAGATAGGCCAAGATGAACAGCAACGTAAATGTTAGCATGCGTGCGCTTGAAAGTTTGAAAACGTCTTAAATTCAAAAACTACTGATGCTCAAAACTGAAAGCTTCAAGAAGCTGAACCTTAAGACGTTCTACATTTGTCATCAAGACAATTCCGTCAACTTCGAAAACTGATGGTTCCCAAAACTGAGCTGGCAAAAAACAACTGTAATTCCCAGAGCTCTCTTGTTTAGCAGCAGCGAGGTTCTTTCGACTGCTCCAGATCAAATCCTTCTGCTAGCAAACAGAATTCATGATGGATTCATTGTATTTTCCAGAGGTTTTAGTTTTACAAAACAGCACTGGAAATAAACAACATAAAGCGTGTGATTACGCTGGGTTGGCACCCAAGAAAAGCAAGGCTGAGGCTGCATTTAAGGAAATAGACATTTTGTGAGTAATGGCTGAATGAAATCTACTGGCTTGAATGGGATGATAAACACACTCAGAGGGGGACTAAATTGAGCCACACTCACAATCCAAATCCAGCTCACAAAATATGTGTTTTTTGTACCACATTGTCGCAATAAATTTCATTCAGATTTAAAAATGAAAAGTGCAGGAGATGTTGCACGGCAGTAGTGGAGAGTGTTGCAAACAGGATGAAATAAGGCAGCTTAAGCAGAGGTTGTACAAGGTTACACACGTAATAATTATTCTTAACACAGATACCTTTTCACTACTGCATCATCACTGTGCGAGACGGGACGCTCTGAACATACCCGCCATATTTAAACAGCCAAGCGACCGCACACCGCTCACTGTAGCCTGTACACGCGTCTTAGTTACTGTTATATTCTTTTACGAAACCCACAAAAACCACACCGAGGTCAGATGAGGAGGTGCAAACGTTTCTCTATTTAGTATTTCTACGATATCCTCCGTTGTTCAAGTGTGTGTCACAATAAAGATGGCGTCATGATAGCTTCATGCGATATCTCTATAGTAAGTAGACACCATATTGAGGGGAAACATCTGCAGTGGAAAGTCAAGAGGAGTTGAGTCAGTACCATGCAATGGATAAACGCTATAACATGGCACCATTGTGCCGGTGTGACACTCAACTGTTTCTCATGCAAATTAACATCATCAAACCAAATGGGGGCCCATCTGTCCTCAAACTCCATAACAACTGCTCTATTTCTCACACAGTTAACTTAAATGTCTGATTTTCCATTTTCTCTTACAAATCATTAGATGACCAACAGACTTATGTCCCTGTCAATATTTGCAATTTTAATTTAATTGACCATTCATGGGTAATTATGGGAGTTAATAAGTCAGATCATGGTTTGTAAACTTAAAACAATATTCCAGTTTTTTGAGATTTATAAAGTGTAAAGTTTAAAGTGTGATTTCCAGGAGAAAATTGTCAGTTTAATGCAGTTTTATAAATCAGGATATGTTGAGCCTAAAGTCATTCACTTTATTTATACACAGATTGTTGGCGCTACACAGCCTGGGTGTATTCAGTGATTTACTCTCTGCATTGTACTGCCATGCAAGAACGACTCCAAATCGGCTGATGGCAGCTCTCTGTTGTGAAACATTTAATCACAAGATTTCATTTGAATGAATAAATATGAACATGTCGGGGAAAAGTCTGACAAACAAAGTCAAAGATATTACAGCATTTACACAGATGCCAAACACAAAGACAAAGTTGAAAGAGAGGTTTCTCGAACTGGAAAAACAAACCTGCCATATGTTGGCAACACAGCAACAATGACATGCAACTGATGTTGCATAACACCACACAAAGATATCCGGCAGCCTGTTTGATGTATAAATATTAATAATCCCAACATGCAATCCAGATTTCAGCTCTGCCGGCCGTAAGCTGTTACTGTTGAGTATGATTTCAGAACCATCAGATCCTACCTGTCAGCCAGCTGTGCTTCCTCTGCACTGATGCACACTGATACGTCCAATATGACTGCAGCAACAATCCAAAGCCTGCAGCTGAAATATGTCTATGCACAGCTCATCAGACCGAACCAAAGAGCAGAATGCACATCAACCGTTGGAGAGAGCTCAGGAGCAATATAAATACTTTATAAATACTTTGACAGTGAGTTGGTGAGGATTTATTGAGGCTGTAAAAGTCTCTCTTAAGAGATGTTGGTTCACTTGCGTGTCAGCTTGGTAACGTCCCCACGCAGCAGGTTTGTGACTTTAACAAGACAAGTCTCTTGTCTTCTTCAGGGGGAGTTGTTCTGATGTACATGTTGTCATTTTATTTCATATTTGGGAAAACTGGAAAACTCAAACTCAGATTTGTCCAAACTTGTTGTTTGTATACTATTGTCACAGTAAAATTACTTTTTTACTTCTTCTTAGTATTGTCATTCTGACCATGTTAGCATTTAGCTCAAAGCACTGCTCCGTATTGAAGCTGTCATTAGTAGAAATGTATGTAGGCCTACCACTTGTATTATTGAGTTGTGTTTGTGTCTGTGTTGTGTTTACATGAGTCCTGTTGGAGATGTCAGGAGCTGGTTTTTAGGATCAAGGCGTATTTTACAGTACTTTATCTGTTGGACTATCAGCTGACGTGTCAGAAACATCTTATTGTCCTGTGCAGTGGCAGCAAACATGAAGGAAAAACATGACTGAATCAGAGTTCATTACAATCGATGTTACTCTTGTCTGCTGTTGTGTCTGTTGGGTCAGAATTTCTATATTTGTAAGAGTTTTATGATACTTTAGAGCTTGTTTACTTGATTATAGTGTTCAAGTAATAAATTAACACTGTTTCATCAAAGGAAAGCTGCTTTCTTGACAAAGACTGGTGCACTTGTCTTACCTATAATAAACTGCATCCACTGTGTGGTACTTGTGCATTCTGCACCTGTATTCTTCAACAAAATCAGGACAGTTTAGAACTATCTTTAAATGAATAATTTGACTCATTACACATGAATTGCACGAAACTACTTGAATGTAAATGAAAGATAACATCTGTTAATACTCATTTTAATTGTATACAAATGATTTCCATTTATATTTATCAGTCAATTGAATAATAAATGTCTTGTGACACCAGAAGGTAATGTATTTCCTGTACATCAGCCAGTCTTCAAAGAACGTCCAGTAATTTCAACATCACAACACCAAATCCTGATAAAGTCACAGATATTCAATCGGTTGCTACTAATTTATTTTCTGGCGTATTGAAGAGTTTAGCAGATGTGGCTGCTCTAAGCAAAAGACAAAAGAAAAGCCAATTAGCAGTCATAAATTGTGATCAGAGCAGGGTGGATTTCACGCGTTGGCGAAATGTGCGGAATGAGATCGGAGCTGGTTTGAACCTTGTCATTGAGCAACGGATGAGATCTGACTCAATGGCTTGAACATATTCCTTTTATGGTTATTGTCATTAGAGATGGACTCTTATTTCTCCATCTGATGGCGGCATTATGTCTCATAATGTGATTAAATCAGAAGACAGTCACCCTGGGAATCTTAGGTATCTGCCAGCTTCATTGTGCACAGTGCCAGTGATGTAGTAAATATGTCTATTGTTATATCTTTCTGGCTGTGCAGAGACCCTCATAAAGTTTACATATAGACCTTACAGTTCTGTGAGTAACCAGGGATGGAATTGAGAAGAATTTATTGGATGTTTCTGCAATTGCAAAATCACAACATGGCAGAGGTAGACTTGTTCCTGTAGGTTTTAATACCAAGATCTGCCCTGTGAGGTTAGACCCAATCTGTGCCATAGTCATGTGTAATCGATTTTATGGTGTTGATATGACGATCTTAACTCTGCGTTCTTTCCCTTGAATTTCCACATCCTGTTTTTTATTTTCAGAGAAAAGGGCTTAAGCTCTCTCTGAGAAAAATACAAACACAGACCGGGTGCAGGGATGTGAGGAATCAGGCGAAACGTCACTTAGCAAGTAATCTAGTTTAGACTGTTGTTACTATTTGATAATGAAGCTGGAAACTGACTTTTCTTGGTCTATGTTTACTCAGTGTGTGTGTGTGTGTGTGTGTGTGTGTGTGTGTGTGCGCGTATGTGTGTGTGTATTGAATGGACCCCACTGTTTATATGTACATGTGTGTACAAATTAAAGGAAACATTTGAATGAATGAATATAACTAATGCAGATGCTTCCACACAGGTGCACTACATGGGAAAGTGGTATCAGTTAACATCCCATAATGCTCTGTGGCATGTATGAAAGTGCTGAGCGAGCCAGGTTGATTCTGATTTTGTATCAAGAAGCAAGAGGAAAAGAGCTGGGTGACATTGTTGGGACGTGGACAGCAGGAGCTTCAGTCACAAAGATGCTTAACTGGCTTTGTTTCAATAGGAACAGTGAGTAAAGTGACATCTGCATTTAGATCTATGGGAAAGACATCAGTAACTAGGCTCGGATATTGTGGTCTACAGCGATACTCGTGCATCAGTGCGATACGTAGGAAAAACAGAGGAGCGACTCTTTCTGACTGATCATTTCAATGCAGGTCGTGATCAGACTGTGTCAGCAGTTATAGCCCTACAGGTATAGTGGGCTTGCAGTGCACAAACCCCTCATTACAAAGATGAATGCACATTTGAGAGTTCAGCGGTGCAAAAACCGCAGGCAGTGGTCTACAGAGATGAGCAACAAAGTGATATGGTCAGATGAGTCAGAATGATACAGGCTTGATGCTTGACCCCTGCAGTGAAGGGAACCGGAGGAAGGGGCACTGCAAATCAATACAAAGTTGTTCTGAGTGATCACCTTTATCATATGATGAAACATTTCTATCCTGATGGGAGTGGTCTCTTCCAGGAGGACAGTGCCTCCACCCATAGGGCACAAGGGTCACTGAATGGTTTGATGAGTATGAAAATGATGTGAATCATATGCCGTGACCTTTACAGTCACCACATCTCAGCCCAGCACAACACAGATTTTGGACTGACGTGTTAGACAGCGCTTTCCGCCACCATCATCAAAAACACCAAATGAGTTCATAGACTTGTAGAATCAATGCCAAGGAGGATTGAAGCTGTTCCCGTGGGTTGTGGTGGTCCACTTTCACTTTCAATTAAAAATGGAAGAATGGGGGGTGGGTGTGAGTGTGCGTGCGTGCGTGCGTGCGTGTGTGTGTGTTCTACTGAAAGCTCAACAGATCTGGTCTATTTGAGCAGAGGATATACTGTAACAAATAATTTACAAAACATGGGGTGTGAATGTCATTAAGATCAGTGCGAGATTGTGTGTGTGTGTGTGTGTGTGTGTGTGTGTGTGTGTGTGTGTGTGTGTGTGTGTTGCAGAATACCTAAAGTAGACAAGGAATAACAAAAAGGCTACCACATCACCAACAGGGTGCCTGCAGAGAGCGAGAGGGAGAGTAACAGGACCTAGATTTATAGGCTGGTGAACGCCGTGGGCCCAGGTGTCACCAGAAGGCACTGATGAGCGTGCTGCAGTGTCCAGGTGCATTAGACACTGCCACACAAACAGGTGTAATCACATACATTTACATATGTAGGTGTATATACATCATAATGTATAGAATGTATATGATTCAGAGTATCTTTGGAAATTTGTATTCATTTGTCTAACCTACCAAAAAACTGAACAAAAGAAATAAAAAAAAACAAACACAAAACTCACATAATAGTGAAATATCATAAACGTAAAGGTTTTGACGACCATGTACAGCTCAGCCAGATGATTGCTAGTTGTCATTCATGGAGCCTTTGCAAAAAGCCGTTGGATGAGTTATTCAGAGCTATGTTTACAGATAAGCGAGGTGCAGAGGAGGCTCAGTGTGCTGTACAGTGTGAACTTTAGGGCAGGGGCATGCAGGGCACGAGAGGTTTTTGTGTTCCAGGACTAAATATGGAGAGTAATGGAAGAGTAATTCAAGAAAAAACAGTCTCATATCTTTTGGGAAAATGCCTTTTTTTCTTAACTTTATCTCTTTATCTCTTACCTTTTTTGTTAAATTGAGTCAAGCTATGGCAGAGATAAAGCTTGTGACATTTCCAGGTCTTAATGCAGCAGCTTTTTGATCTGACCTTATCTGATTTGCTCTTTATCAACTGGATGTCAATGGTGGTTGTAGTTGTTGTTGTAGTTCGTCGCTGCGATTAAAGGGCGAAACAGCTTATCTGTTTGATGGACGAACAAATGGACCGGCGTTACGGGATGTCCATTAACTGTAAAATGGTGGTCTTACAGTAAAAGCGTCCTCCCTCCGTCCTCGTGTATCGCCTTCACGAGCAGACCTCATTAACAGGAGACTGCAGGTGTTCCACTCCAGTTGAGTGACGACCGATTTCATTAGCTCCTTCAAGTGCCAATCTGCCCTCTAATACGACAGCGAGAGACGGAGCGACTGCTCGCATGCCTCGTGTGGTCCTGTCCGTTCACTCCATGACGCCCTTGACTTAAGTAACCGAGACACAAATGCTTTGGAGAAAATCTCGTGGTAAGCACTGCGGTGATTAAGATTCAGGCTGGGTAACACCAAAGTTCACCTTGGGCATTAAACAGTTGTTGGCTCTGCTCAGGCAGGGACACTAGAACAACTGCTGCTGATAATACAGACGGACGAGTGCGGGCAAGAGTTGAGGATGAGGTGAAGGCAAAGAGTGGAGGCGGAGGAGGGGAAGTCGTTGCTGGGCCTGTTTCTTCCTCCTGCTTCCGTCTCATACAAACGCAGGCAGACACAGACCCCGGAGCTGTGACTTTGAAGTGGTGTCTTTGATTAAGGAGTTAATTAAAGAAAAGCTGCATGGTAGCGAGCAGATAACTGAGAAAATAAAAGAAAAGGGACAGGCAAAGAGAAAAAGAAAAAAAGGAGCAGATATGGAGTGAAGAAGTGATATCGACAGCTCATCAGTTTCTGAAGTGTCAGAGTGTCGTCTTTCTGATTGACAGAGCAGCCAGCTGGCAAACAGGAAGTGGATATGAAAGCTGTAAAAGAAAAAAAAAAGAAAAGAAGTGTGAACAGCACAGTTTCTGTCCTGCTGCTGCGTCTGTGGTGTTCGCATCGCAAAGCGTGAATGATGATGGGTGATGGTGGGACAGCAGGAAGACAGGATGATAATTTATACATCTGGGATAAAAAGACTGATGGTTAGTTCAGTGTCTGTGGGTGTAATTTATGTTCTTTTCCTGTCCACCCTGATCAGTTTCCTTTGTCTCCTCACCCTGCTGCTCCTCTCCTCGGTCTTTGCAGTTATCTCCCGCCGTGTCCCCTCTCTCCTCCCTATCCATCACTTCTTCCTCCTTATATTCTTCTGCTCTCCTCCTCCTTCATCAGCCTCCTTACTCCTTGTAGTTTCTCTCCACCTCTTCCATCCAGCTCATTTCCATCTTCCGCTTCCTCTCCCAGTTTCACTTCTCTGCCTCTTCTTGCCTTCTCCTGTTCCCTCACATCTTTCCTCTTCTTTTTCTACCATCTCATTTAATCCACCCTCTGACTCCACAATCAATATTTTTCTCTTTTTCCTTTTCTTTACTGTCCTCATTCTTTTCTCATTTTTCATTCCTCCTTTCCACCCTCGGCCTCCTCTTCTTTCGTCCCTTCCTTATCCTTGGCTAAAATATTATCTAATCCCATTTTACTGCCGCCACTGCTCCTCTCCCTGACCTGTCCTCTTTCAACTTTATTCCACTTTACCTGCCAAGAAAGTGTAATAAATAAGAAATATAAATGAATGTTAAAAAGCAATAAGTCCTAAATGTGTCCATCTCTTGTCTTTTTCTTTCCTCTCCTCCATCCACATCAGCCTGGGTTTTATAAGGGTGTGGCAGGCTCACAGGTGACTCTGTCCAGCCTGGTGAACCAGTCCCGGGCCATGCTTGACGAGCAGGCGCGCCACCTGCTGACCGAGGTGGAGCGGCAGACCATGAGCTACTACGTGGAGGAGTACCGGGACGGCCACATCGGCGTGGAGCAGCTGGTCATGGCGTTGTTCGAGCTGCTCAACACTCACGCAAAGGTAAATGTCCAGGAGGCTTTTGTCGAGTCTGAGAAAAGAAGGAAAAATATCAAAAGAGAATCAATGTTCTTTGTGCGGGGATCTGTTCTCCGGAACAGTTTGTGTGTGTGATTGCTGTGAGGTTTGAATTGAAGTTTTCTGAGACCTTCTGAGATTTATTCCCAGGCTTTTCGTCGATGCTTACTGTTCTGTTTTCCTTCCTCCCCGGCTCTTAAAAGTCTTTTGTTTTTCTCACAGTCTGCAGTTGTTCACCTTATAAAAAGACACAATAAATCAAAGGCATTTTATTTCCAATTTCTCATGTACACTGCTGTATCATACTCCCACAGAGAGCATTTGTAGCTGCCTTGTGCTGCATTTAGAACCACTGTGCAACTGTCTTACCTGATTGGTTGTTTTTCATTATCAAGTTTTTTGAATTGTACAGTAGTAGCTCATGTTAAATAAGTTTGATCATTCAAATGATCATTTAATTTTAGTTGGTGGATTTGAATTTCTTTATACCAGTGTTACAGTTAGATGACCCTGATGAAGGCCACAAGCTGAAACGTGTCTGTCTAATAATAAAGTTCTTCTGTTTACTGCAAGTGTAGCAGGAGTTTTGACCCTGATTTTAATCCAATGTCCATATTTTACATTTTTCCTGTGTTTTATTTGAAGTCTTGATCCATATTGATCAACTTTGATTAGCTGACTCTTTTCTGGAGGTGAAAAATAAAAATATAGTAGATTTTAGGTAAACACTCAGGGAAACCAAATACTGCAAGGGCGGATGTTGGGCCAAGCTTGGGGCATGGCTGAGAGCGATGATTGCTTTGTTGTTACATCACAAAGTTACAGAAGTCCTGATGGCTGGTTTTAAGGCTCAGTTTCTGAATACAAGCTGTGTGCATTTCTCTGTGGACTGAGCGCTTTGATACTTTCATAATATAGAACCTAGGCCTGATTTATATTCAAAGAACACATGGACATCTACCTTTAGACTATATGGGACCTTTAAACAAAAGCTTAAAAACCTATTCAGTTTAGAATGGTTTAAAGTTTTGGTGCAGCAGACTTGAAAGATAAACCGGTACTCAATCCTTTGTTTAATGTTCATCTTAATTGGTGAAACCCACCCATGTCTGTTGCATCATACCCATGCCTCCCCTTTTGTTTCTCCCCCTCTGTACCTCCCTCTCCTCAGTTTTCTCTCCTGTCAGAGGTACGAGGCCTGGTCACGCCGCAGGACCTGGAGTGTTTTGACGGGATGGTACTGCGACGTGAGATTCAGGCTCTGAAGGCGCGGCAGGGCACAGCTGGAGCCACAGCCCTGCAGCCAGATGCCCTGTCTATGGTGTCGTACCCTGATACCCTGACCTCGTCCTCAGCCAGCTTCATGACCAACACCACCCTCAGCTCTGCGCGGGTAGGCTGGGTGCACTGGTGGAGTAATTATCTAGATCTTGTTGCCTCTATCTCACAGTGTGTACCTTTGAGTTAGATTTTTTTTAGTTTACTTAATATTTTTGGGTGGAAACATCATCTCTCTTCACTTCCCTCTGCTTAAAATGTATATTCTACTGCTGCAATCATTTGAGGTTTTTCTTACATGTTTGAAGAAGCAGCAGCAGTTAAATGATGACGTATGGGCCAGAGTGCTGCTGTTTTCTGGTCTCCCTCACAGTCTGTGTATTTGGATTTTGATTGGCTACTTCTGTTTGGCTGTCTGCTCTCACTTCCTTTCCTTGGCTGTGTGTGTGTGAGAGAGAGAGACAGGGGGGGGGGAAAGCAGTGTGATGTATTTCCATGGTTTATAACAGATTCTGCTTTAGAAAAGATATTTTTGCTTTGGTGTGGACTTTGTTGGGCTGAACAATGACACCTTTCACTGCCTTGCTGCTGAGATTGAAAAGTCTCTCTTCTGAGATTTGATAGGTTGTATTTGTCTTCCACCTCACGCCCAAAATCCTCCCCGCTCTCCCCCTTTGTAGGAAAGACTGCTCTGGCTGATAGATATGATGGAGGTAGGAATCACTGCTGAAAGAGATGAAGCTTTCCAACACAAAGCCACACATGCGGGATACACACTAGAGCAAAGAGACGTTAAGTTAACTGTGGGCAGCTGACACACATACACACACACTTCAACTCAATCCTTGGTTTGTGGTTTTTGCTGTGAGTTTGCTTGGAGTGTTTTTCTTTTTTTTTTATTATTGCCTTCTCAGCCTGGATTTGGAAAGGAACTGTAGTGCTTTTAAAGAGAGTGTGTCACTCCACAGTCTGAGGTGTTAAGAGTTAAGACTCCTGACACTTCATGTTGTGAGTGTGAGGACTGTGGCTCTCCTCCTCATCCCCGTCTACAGATCTGGCTGTTTTTGTGAGGATGAGGTCACACTTCCAGAGAGAAGAGATCACAAAAAAAAACAGCTCCTAATTACAGAAGCATTTTCTGAGCTGTGCTCATCACAAGAGAAGGTTACATTTGGTTTATCCTTCTCTTTGCTAATTTGGAAAAATCTAGTTTTCAGTGAAAATTATTAAAATATTATAAACATAATATTTCTGTTAAAATGTTTTAAGCTATTTACTTGAAATACATGATTCAGTGTGTGTTCCTATCCCAAGATAAGATTTTTAAAGGTTTCTTCATGGGTGGCAGGGTGGTGCAGTGGTTAGCACTGTTGCTTCACAGCAAGAAGGTTCTGGGTTAAAACCTGCCGGCGGGTTGCAGCCTTTCTGTGTTTGCATGTTCTCCACGTGCCTGAGTGTATATCAGCCCTGTGATAGACTGGTGACCTATCCAGGGTGTACCCCGCCCTCGCCCAGTGTCAGCTGGAAATGGCTCCAGCCGCCCCATGACTCTAAAAGGATAAGTGGTATAGCTAATGGATAATCTCAGTAACGGCAAGTTAGCTGACGTTATCATAGCCGGCCACTAATGAAAACAGACATGTAACATTATGTGGCTTCCAAGTTACTTACACATGGAGAAGAAAAGCCAGTTCTGAGTCAAGCCAGACCCTTTAGCAGCTCGTAGGTCTCTGCATCTCAGTTAAGTTTTCTTCATGTGCAAACTGAGACATTACAAACTATTCATTAAAAAAGTACTTACATAAAATGACTCAATAGGAAAAGTTATCAGTAACATTACTTGTTACTTTACTTTGGTTACCCAGCCCAGCTCCATCAAAGGTACTGTACCTTTAAACAACTTCAAAAACTCTGTATACATCTTTTGTATTTAACATAAGTGTACAATGAAATGAGCAACCAGGCTGTTTGTGATCACTACTATAGTCCAGCAACTCAAACACAAATGTGTTAGTATGTTCGCATGCAAGTGTCTGATTTCTTACATGAACACACACACACACACACACACACACACACACACACACACACACACACACACACACACACACACACACAGGTGTACACTCGGTGTCTAAGCTGGCAATGGAGATAAGCTGTAGACTGCAGATTTTTGCATCAGTCATTCTCATTCAGATGCCTCAGATGGGTTTTGCCTGCCTTTCTGCTTTCCCCTTCGAGAGGCGACATTTACATGTGTGAGAGTGTGTGTGTGTGTTGGTCTGTATTCTTCCCGTGTGTTTATGTGTACCTATTTGTGTATATTTGTGCTGTTTTGGACCCATGGGTGACTGCTACCGCTGCTGTGTAAAGCAGATTAGAGAGCTGGGTGGGTTTGGGAGGATAAAAATACTGAATTTCCGAACCGCACTGAAAGCCAGGTATACAGTCGACTGCATACCAATGCACGTACACACACACACACACACAAACACGCACACATTATGAAGATAGACACGTAAACACAGTTGCTGTTTGAAGAATACCAACCCCCTGGCCAAACACAATGTTGCTTTTGCATGATTCTGCAAAACATCAGATTGTTTATTTTTTAAATTCAGTGCGTCAATTCTTTAGATTATTCCCTCTAATATCTGTGGATGTAAACTATAGTAATGCTTACACATGGTTAAGTTTAGGCAACTTAAGCTGCTTTTAAAAGCCTAAAAAAAACAGCCAACATTAAGGACTGGTCTGAAACAGGCTGTGAACACAAGGCTCTGGAGTCGCAGGCTGTGTTCGGACAGACCAAATTAGATTAAATACATCCAAGCACAGATTAGCATGCATTACAGAGAGAATACATTGAAGCGTGAATGTAGTAAACTTTACTTCCTGGATCATATTTCATCTTGTCATCATTTACTGTAGCCGCATGCCAATACCAGTGCAGCACCTTGTGTTTTTTGGCTGGACCGGCCTTAGAAAAGCAAATATCCTTGACTGAGTCATTACAGCACTGGTCGGCCATTGCTCTTTCAAAATGAATTGACACAAACACTACATTTCATTTTCGTTGATTTCATTACATTGCAGGCAGTGATGCTAACCTAGCTCCTTTGTCGTTAGATTTACTGACTTTTCATCGACCGACTTTTTACAAAAGCTTTAGCTACTTTATGTAGAAAAGAGTCACCGGAATTGCCCTGTGAGTCCGGGGTCAGACTTTCAGTGCAAAGCAGCAGCTTGGAAATGGTTCGGAAGTGACAGCTGATTTATATTTAGCCTAGTCTTAATGGGCCGCGTTTCAGTCACTATTGTCGGACAGCAAATTGTTGTCCGACAATAGTGACCGAAACATGACAACAGAAACAGAAAAACATGTAAATGAGAACAGCTTCATTGGGAATTCAGAAGCATTAACATACAGTTTTTCCAAGCACAGAGAGTAGGAGAGAAGCATAAACGAATGCAAATACGACATGATGACATCAATGATACGCTGATTAGCATATTTTGTAATCTATTGACATTTAGCGACTTTTCGAGCAGACTTTAGCTGCTTTCCATTGGAAGTAGTTGTTGACATTGGTTCCAGCCATATACAAGGGTTATACTAGGTCTTATTTAACACAGTCCTATTTTAGGTCTGAATGCGGTCCTGCCCAGAGCAAACACTGCAAGACTGCCAGGGCCACAAACAACTTCCACAATGAGGCGTCTGTGATCAATAGTGTTTGTAATCTGCTGTAAGTCTGTAATTTGCCTTCACTGTTGTTGTAGTTTAGGGTCTGTTTTATTTTAGCAATAATTAACAAGCCTGTATTATCCTGTAATCCTCTTTAGTCATTCGCATAGAAAATGAATTAGAGCTGCAAATTCAGCCCAGTTCCAGCCTAGCTGTGTTCACCCTACGCTGCACGGTTGTCTTTAAAGTTCGTCACTGTGCCAGTTGAGGTGATCATGGTGCTTCACCCTCTTGCTGTGACTTAGCCGAGAGACATGTCAGACTACATGTTGAACCCATTATAGCTTGCAGTCTGTCAGCAGGGCCGATAGGGCCAGAACTCCAGGATCAGGACTGCTGACGGTGTCACAGAGCATGTCGTACACATTGTCAAACCAGGCAAGAGAGGGGACCAACATTCTGACAGTCTGCCTCATGAGTGCCATCAACAGAGTCAGTGGTCTTCAACATGAACAAACCACCACACTACATAAAGATGACACTACTTCCTTCATGCTGAATGATGCCATTGGATGTGAACCATGTTATGCAAAATTGTCTAACATTACTCCTGGGTAGAGTGCGACACACATGCATCCAGATACACACACGCGCGCGCGCTGTTGATGATAATTGTGGTTGGACACGGTCATACATACACACAAACACAGCGTGCTCTCACTGGTTACAGTGCAGAGCAGCATCTCTGCATGTAAAAAGTTGATAGACTCTTGTGATAAATAAATTGTCTGTAAGTGCTCCCCGTGCAGCAACGAGGGGTAATTAAGCTGAATTGATGGGGCTTTTGTTCTGCTTTAATGGCAGAGTTAAATGAAGGGCAATGTTTCTCTGAACTCAGCTCCCCCGCTCTGAAATCCCTCACAGATCTGCCACAAATTACCCCCTCTCCACCACACCGGTGGGATTGAGCTGCCAAATCCTGCTTTGAACTGAGCTGATGGTTCTTTATCGATTTCACAGCATGTGTGTTTTGCTTGTGGAAGACGACATGATAGCTGTGTCTATGTGAGCGTGTGTGTGCGTGTGCATGACTTATTTGCTTGCCTTCCTTATAGACTTTGAGACTGGCAAGCAAATGCGAACAGATATTGACGTCTTTCCTCTTTTCTGGGAGATGTGGAACATCCACCAAATCTAATTTGGCATTTGTTTTCGGGATAAACACACATCTGTGTTTAGCATCTGCTCACTAGCTTTCTCCCTCTCACTTTAATCACTCTCTCCTTCCTCCCCCCTCTCTGTGTTTCTGTTTCTGTTTCTGTTTCTTTGCTGTCTTTCATCCATCCCCCCTCCTTCTCTCTCACCTCTGGCTTTCGACTTTTCCTCTATTTCTTTCCTGTGTCTCTCAGAACAACAGCGTGGTGGAGAGTAATGAGGAGGATCCTCCGGAGAGTCTGAACACGCTGCTGACCGACATCTCTCTGGTGAGCCTGGCAGGCCCCTGCTCTGGCCTGATAAAGATGGATACGGCACAGGGGAGAAGTGAGGAGGGGTGGGATGAAAATGATGAAAAAAAAATAGGAGGGGAGATGAGATAGGGGCGGATGGAGGTACTTGAGACATGGCTGACCCGCAGGCTTTGTATTGTAGACTGAGGTGGAGTGAAACAAGTGTTTGCACCGAATAAAGAAAGAAAAACAGAGCTTTTTGAGATTAAGTGCCGGTGTAGCCTTTCCTCATCTTTTCTCTGTTGTGTGCAAAGTGATGAGGGGAGACTGATCACTATACTCCACCTGGCCTGTCCAGTTCTCTTCCTGCCTCTTCATCTCTGCAAGAAGGAAGAGCTTACTGTTGCACCATAGTTTACAAAAAACCGACTGCACGGCGACCTCAGTTTCAAAAGCAACAAATCGAGAGGTCTCATTTGTTTATCTGAACCGCAGCAGAAGGTCAAGGAGGAAGCTTTTAGTCTGCTGTATTCCAAGGCTACCTGTCAACCGAATCATAACTCACTTTTCTTTCGTACACTTTCTTTTTTGCTCATTTTATGTCTCACTCCATACACGGGCAAGCCATCCACGTCTCAGTGTTGTTCATTTCACCGTCAGTTTGAGTTTGAGCTTTGTTACCCAGAAAAGCAGGACACCAGCGGAATCACACCAACGAGCAGCGACGTGTTGGGCCTGGTTTGGATGTTGTCAGTGTCTTCAGGTCAACTGTCACTGAACCTGGTGCAGTGGTTAAACATGTGTCTAATGCAGCTGTGTGAGTGAAAAACTGCTGAGAAGTATGAAGAAATTAATATGATAACTGGGTTTAAACTCTGGCTTTAACTGTATTCCCTCTGCATAATAGAGATGTAAAAATCCTTTGTGGAGTTCATGTTCGATACACTCTTGATATTTGTAACAAAGTTTGAATTTAAACACAAGCTGTGACTGTAAAATTATTATATTAAATATTATTATATAGTATTATTATTTATTTCTCTTTAGATGTAAAATCTGTTTTTTCTTCTTCTAGTATTTAGTTAAAAATGCAAATAACAGAAGATGGATAGTCTAAAAGGTGCATTTCATTCAAATGACTAAAAACATGTCCCTCACTTGTAAGTTGCTTTGGATAAAAGCTTCTGCCAAAGGAGTAAATGTAACATATTTTGTCATCAACCTCCAATGAAATTTTGTTTGACATTTTAAGAATAATTAGTCTTACCACAAATTAAACTCCATTCACCTCCATTGTATTGGCAGAAATCTCAGGGATTCCTGCCAATAAAACCTGGACAAATAAAAACAAAACTAGATATGACTCTAGGTAAGTGAGCCAGGAGATCCTTATTTACATACAACAGTGAAGTAGGCCATACAAGCCCATACACAAAAAAACTCTGGGAAACATTCTCTAAATTGAAGCTCATCTAAACATATTTACAGAAACTAATTTGTGAAGGCGGAATGTTTTTAAGACTTAAAGCTAAGATAAACATGTTGAGGCAGTCGTAGAAGCCTCTGTTGACAGTGTTAATGGGTGAATTTAATTTCGCCCTCTGGTATTTAACATATTAAAACAAAAATTTGCACATTTTCCCAAGTCAGAACTGAAGATTTCAGCTCCATGATACATATGGTCACATTCTCCATTGCAGTATATTGTGCTACAGTATATTATCACACCCCTAATCAATGATGATGAATATATCCTTTCACTTCAGGATGACGTACAGTCCACCACCGCCGAATCCCCCCCCTCCTTCAAGCCTCCACCCCCACCGGGGGTGCAGAGGCGCTCGAGTAGACGAGATCAGCTCAACAAATGCCCCTCGTCCGAATCCTCCCACTCAGGCTTGTACTTCACAGCCCCGAACTCCCACAACCAAAGTAAAGAGCCAGGACACAGCCCTGCCTCACCCTCACTGCACCACAAACGAGAACATCCCAGGGACCCGTCTCGGGACTATGCGGCCATCAGAAAGAGAGAGCCTTCGGTACCATCCAAGAAAGAACAAATCACAGCTGCTCAGTTGTCCATGGTCACCCAACACAACATCGGCCCTTTCCCCAGGGTCCAGTCCCCCAACAGAGGCACCAAACCTGCTGCCCCGTCCCCTTCACCTCCACCTCCACCTCCACCTCCACTCCCTGCTCCTCATCCACCCCCATCTCTACCCCTTAAGCCAGTGTCCATGTCCAAAGCCTCCCCCGCTTCCTCTCCTGGCTCTAAACAGCAGTTTGTTACAGTGGAGGTTCACAGGCCCAACGCAGAGCCCGATGTCAACGAAGTGCGGCCGCTGCCGCAAGCTCGAGGTGAGGACATAGAACACAGGAGGTTAAATGTACAAACTCGACATGTTTCAAGAGTAAAGTTTATGTGATTTGTCAAATAATTGCAACTAATAATTGTTTTACATTATTGATTAATGTGTAAATTACTTTTTTAAAACTTCATTAGTCATTTAGTAAAAAACTGCAATCACAATGTCCCAGAGCCCAAGCTGACATCTTCAAACTGCTTCAGACCTTAAGAGAAAAAGAGCCAAACTAATTATCAACTCTATGAATTACTAATTGCTGTGCAAACATTTCCAAAAATGTTGCCTGATACCTTCCGTGCTTTATAAGACTGTTTTGCCCGGATACAATTTTCTTGCATCAGTAAATTTGCTATCAGAATTGATATTGCAAGAACCTCTTCACTCATCAGTTTGGTGCAGAGTTATATTTGTAGACAACCAGCTCCACAAATAATGGCACACTTACTTTTTATCAGTCAGAGCACTGGAGCATCACAGACTGACTGTGCTGTGGGAACGTGTTCATGTTTTCAACCTTTCTTTTTAGAAACATTTGTAGTGTTTCTCTCTTGATAATGAAACACTGAGATTAAACGCTACAGTTGGGATTCATTTTCTGATACCAGTCATATGCTGATTTTCACTCCCTGCTCAAAATGAGGAAATATGCAGTTTCGATAATGAAGAAGATGGGTATAAATACATTATGTATAATCTCTCTCAAATGTGTATTTACTTGGATGTAATGTGCTTAAATGAGCAATTATCCAGAACATTGTGCATGATGCCACTGAATGCACTAATCTTAATAAGGTTTTAATCCTGTATTAAATCTTAAAATCATATTTTTTATAAAACTCTGCTTGAGACAGGCTTAAACCAATGAAAATAAAAGTGTAGGATTGCTTCCACACAATAAGATTTAGAGGCGACACAGTATAATGTGTGTGAGAGTCCCTGACATCATGTCTGCCTGCTCCCCCTCAGGTGGTGCCCTGTCTCAGCTGTCAGACAGCGGCCAGACCCTCAGTGAGGACAGTGGTGTGGACATAGCTGAGTCAGGACACATCAGCAAAGACAGCAGCCCCCATTCCTCACGCACACGCCTCCCCCGAGACACCCAGGGAGGCGGGGGGGACAACCCCTCCAAACCGGTGAGGGGGTGTATCAGAACAGTTGTGATGGATGAGTGGATGAATTGTGGGGAATGAGAGAAGTGTCCAGGTGACCTGGGTGTCTGTGTGTGTATCTCTGTTTTTGTGGGGACTAATTAGAGTTTCAGACCTTAAGGGTCAGATTATAGAAAGTGAGACAGCTCTGAAAATGGAGAGATTTTTAGACACTTTTAGAAATCTAAGACCTTTTTGGAAATTTAGGGCATTTAAAAATGAGGGAACGTTTTTGGTAATTGAAGACCTTTCTGGAAAATGAGATTCTTGAAAAGTGAGATCATTTTTGAGAATGAGGACATTTTGGAAAGTAAAGACATTTTTGAAAAGTGATAATATCGTGTCTGATCCTTACTTCTTTCTCTCTGAGGGTTCGGACCTGGTTTGAATGTTAAAAGTAGAATTAAAGTTAAAATTCAAGTTGGAGTTAGGGGGTAGGCAATGCATTAATATATCACTGTCCTCACAAGTGTAGAAGTATGAACACGTGTGTGTGTGTGTATGTGTGTGTGAGTACTTGTTTTACTATATGCGTGGGGTCTGGTCCACAGGTTTAAAGGGCTGTTTGAGGGTTCAGACTTGTGCTGTGTCTCAAATCGGATACTTCAGTCAATACATTCACATGTAGTACAGTGTGTACACAGTATACTCACTGGCATGTGAGTTTCAACAGGGTAGTGTTGCCCCAAATCAAACACTCCCATTGTGCACTCACCAGAAATGATGATCAGAACAGGTGACCGCGATTGTTGCCCACCTGCAGGCTGCGTCGCTCACTTGACTTGAAAATGAACATTGCATTTTCCTGTATGTGCCCCCTGTGTCATCTGACATGGAAATTAGGCCCCTAATCACCCCCCTGCTTCTGCTATGTAGCCAAGATGGCGACTGTTGGAGGTGAGGGTTGACGGTTTTGAGTGCACCATACAGGTACTTACAGTGCATTGCATGTTGCCATACTTGACAATATAACTCACTTCTGCACTCAAAATAGCAAGTGTTGGTATGGAAAGATGCAAATTGAGACACAGCATTGGTTTTAGGGTGCGGATAAGGGTTGAGGATAGGCATTTAGTTGTGATGGTTAAGGTTAGGGTGAGGAGCTTGGGAATGCATTATGTCAGTGATGGGTCCCCACAAAGACAGCTGTACAAATGCGTGTGTGTAAGTGAGCTGAAAATAAACCATGAGTTACTTACAGGTTTAATAAATCAATGTGCGTTATTGCTGATCCTCCTCCAGAATCTGCCTGAATCAATCCTAACCGTGATCTCTTCTCTCCTCCCTCCGTTTGCTCAAACACACTTGTTTCCTTTCTTCCACTCATTTCTTTATTTATCACTCATGTCATTCATTCAGTCACATGGTCCATCATTTATTTCATCACTCACTGCAGTGACGCTTAATGAAACTTTCAAATCGCTCTCTGGTTCTTATTGATTGATGGGAAAAGTAACGAGTGAGGTTGGGAGTAGCCAGATTGTTTATGATGAAAAGGCTGTTAAGTTCAATGTCTGTGTTAGATCAGAATTACTGTAGGTGGGAAAAGTGATGGCTGAGTGGACTTTGTGTCGCAAAGCGCTACATTTCATTGCTAAGGAGCAAAGCATTTACCTTCTGTTTGTTTTGGAGTGTCAAGCAAGAAGCTGCTGAAAAGAGTGAAATGATGTGCTCATCAAAGAGAGAACATTTGTTTAAGCCTTAATATAACCTCCTCATTCTCACGCCAGTAAAAATACACAGCAGGGTGGCAGGTGCAGAAATGTAGGCTATGTAAATATGGCCCAGAGTCATGAAAGAAAATATCACTTAATATCATGTTTGATACAAAGGCTAAGGTGAAGGTGAGATGGCTAACATCTGTGTTTATATAAAGTTCACCTCCTCTGCCATCTAGCTTCAAGTAGTTGAGTTGTGTTTTCTCATCATCTTTCCTGAAAAGCTGAGCTAAATAGACGTCTATTGGAACAACTTATTTGCTAGGATTCAATAACTACAGCTGACATGAGGCTTTAGCTGAGTGTCAGTGGTTTATGGATGTGTTGTTACTTAATGTTGACAAAATAATCAGCAATTTATCTTAACCGAAGCTTCTCTAGTTAGTCTAAATCACTATGAATAATATGACTCTAATGTTAAAAGAGTCACTAATAGCAACATATTCGCAGAGTAAGAAGAATTAACATAACAGGCTGTAGTTAGAGCTGAAAGCAACCGTTTTCAGCAAACACACTCACGTAAACCCTATGTGCACGATCTGCCAGCTCCAAATGACAGACAAGACAAGGTTAGCGAATAGCTAATGGATAAATAGTGACAGAAAACAAAGAGGACAGAGAGAGGGGTATGGCATTCAACAATGAAATGTCCCCAGCTGCAATCGAACTGAGCATGCTGCAGTTATATGGTTTGCATCTTAACCACTAGACAACCATAGGCATTTATCTTAGAGTAAGGACGAACATACAGATGAGAAAACCCCCACTGTGTTACAGAAGCTAGTGGAACAGAAGCTTTACAAGAGTTGAAATAAATAATAAATTAAATAAATTAATACAGGTGATTCAACAATGGCAAAAATGACATACATGCCTTGTTAAAAATGAGTAAAAGGATTTAAAAACAACAGTTATTTCTTTTGTCCTCTGACTTGTGAAGCTGTTTACCAAGATTGCTCATTATTCATGAATATACCACCAGCATTGAATATGTACATGTTAATAAAGAGGCATGGCCTTTGTTAATGTGTAAATCCACTGAGAAAACTCTCAAGAGACAATAAAGCTCTTACATGGATAAACAAAGGCAGAAAGAAGTGTGTATGCATAGGGGGGCACAAAGACAGAGGCCGGCAAAGGGAGGCTGTGTGATGTTATATTTGGTTTATGAATACAGATTAATAATGTTCTTACATTATAACTTGTCCTATCCCTTACTGTAGCCAGGGCTGTTGGAGCCCACCTCTACACTAGTGAGGGTGGCAAAGAGTGCCAGCACCCTGGGTATTGCCATTGAAGGTGGAGCCAACACTCGCCAGCCGCTACCACGAATTGTCACAATACAGGTGAGTTGGGTAGAAAACAAAATAATAGTTGAAATAATACCACCGCCTATTTAACCCAGCATTCCTATTAATATTAAAGAAGCTATTTGTAAGTTTTGCTATTGCTACATTAGCAGGCGTTTGCATCCACAGCTGTTAACCTAACAGTTTGGCTAAGAGCTTCAGCCATTGTTGCATTTACAGGAGGTTATAAGCACCGTAGCAGCGCTACTTCTTCAGGTCTGACTGGACACTGAACTGACGCGGTATTGGAAAGTGAGCTAGCTAGTTAGCATGCTAATTTCAGTAGAAGAAAATAAGTGAGTGAAATAGAAGTAAAACAAGAGATTGCTTTCCACCACTGGAGACAGCTGGCTATGTAGCAATAACAAAAACTTACATATAGCATCATTAATTCCGCTCCATTTTTGGTGAATGTTCTCCTTGTATTGTCAGCTGTGTGTTTGTGTCTTTTTGATTGTCTGCAATGGTAGCGCGCACACACCCTCTGGGTGGGACTTGATGTCCTTTAAGGCTTTATATGGATTCACACTGCAGCTGAACACACACTGAGATTCCTGCTAATTTTGTCCTTTCTGGGGCCTCTCACAAAGATGATTACAACATTAATGGCCCCCATGAAAAGGCTCGACTGCCAGGAGTCTCTTGCATTTCACTGCAGTTAATTCTTTCAGTATGAGGCAGCTGTGGTATAATGTGTTTGTGTTGATGTTTGAGGATACAGGCAAAAGGCAATATCAGCAGCAACACCTATGGGAGACTTTACAGCATCTTTCACATGAAAGTTTATGCTCTGTTTGGATATATGAATTTTAATTGAATTATGAAGCTGAATGGAAATAAATATGTTGCATTTGCATCATGTGTGTATTTAAAAATCCTGGAAAATACAGGCTATGCAAAGTGAAATCCATGAACTGACAGGTTAGTCACCCCTGAAGAAAGCTATTGCTATTATTGAGTGTGCATATGTCTACATCCCATGGTAATTTTCAAGTCAACAAAGCCTTTCATTAGCTCATGACTATCTGCGGCACTAATCATTTTCTAACCACAGAGAAGCGGGGAGTTACAATTTAAAGAGCAGAGCAGTGGGCAGCTATAGACTACAGTCCACACCGTGTTCAAAGCTGTCGCTCAGCCTCTGACTGCACAGAGGAGGTGATTGAAATAAAAAAGGGTTGCTGATTGCAAGGGGAGGGATAAAAGGATTGGAAATCAGCACATTCAAAATCAAAGAGTGCACTGAAAGAAAGGAGGGCAAGTGTGAGTGAAGGATGCAAAAGAAGTGAGAGCGTTATTACTAAGGGGAGGGGGAGGGGAGGTGTTGGGTAGGTGCAGCCCTTGAGTGTTTGGTGGTTGTGAAGGTGGTGGGAAGGTTGCATCAGGGACCATGTAAACAAATGTGTTTTTAATCACACACCACTGTTGTTCTCAGCAGTGATTGTGATACAGAACCGAAACAAATGCGGGACCCCAGTGTCACTCCCTTTTAAACTTGTTTATCCGACGTATGTGTTTCTGTTTTTGTCTCCTTACACGAGGAAACAGCTCGGCTAATTTTATTGGAGAGCTGCTTCTTTTCTGCATAATTGTCTGGGCCTCAGTGGACCATGTATCTTAGCTCCATTCACTCAGAGATAACAAGACAGCAGCTCTTTAATGAAGAAAGAAAATCCTAAATTCAAAGATGGAAAAGACTCAGAGAAAGTGGTTTTCTCAGATCTGTCAGGTAGTGTCTCTTTCACTTGGTGGAATATTAAGACAAAAACAAAAGTGGTCCAGTATACTAGGCTGAGATTTTCAGGAGAATAGATGGATTCAAAAGATAACAAGCTACAGGTTCTTGCACATTTTTACATAGACATATCCTGTTTTGCAAAATATTATACTAACACAACAAAATAATGAAAGAAAAGAGCGTGCAAAGTCACCTTTCAAGAAGGCCAGCACTGCAGCTGTGCGTGCATTCATTCAACGGCCACCCTGATATGCAAGTCAGGAACCCATGTCCCTTCAGACCAGGACTGTCTGTGATACTGAATGCTGAAGTAGCTGATTGCAAGGGAAGATAGCGCGGACAGAGATCTTGAAACACGGTTAAAACTCTTTTCATGAGCTCATTTGAACAGAGATAAAATTCATTTGAACCATCCAGGCAAGTGGACTGACATGTTAATCAGGTTAAATTATTGCTCGGTGTCTAATTACCGCTCTTATTTTAATTACACAGATATCATCTAAACTTGTGATGTGTCGAGATCTAGACCCTATCGATCACAAGCGAGACAAAGCCACAGGTTACATGACACCACTGCTACATCCCTGAACAATAACACTGAATCGTTTCACAGTTATTTAAAGACATTAATAACATGGCAGCCTCGAGGTCACTTGTTCTCCCTTTCCCTTTCCGGGAAAGGGAGAGAGACTTTCAGCACGTTCAGTTTTCAAGGTGGAAAAGTGAGCTGTTAAAACTTTGCTGTGTCACCTGGGGAAAGCTAACTCAATATTATTAGGCCCTTGAGCAAGGCACACAACCTCAGTACTTCTCCCAGTCAGGACCGAGCATCAGAATGATGAATTTGCTTGGGGAAAAAAAAAAAAAGGTTGGTTTTGTTCTTGGCTTTCTGACAAGCTTCCGCTCCATCAGTGGGACAGATGATGGCATCACATCACAGCCAATGCCTTCGACAATACCGCCTCTCTGCTATATTGGAAGTGCTCACAGTCCGTACAGCAAACCTCTGGCTTCTGTATTCCTTGTCTCTGTGGGCACGAGGCCTGTCTACTCAGGTCGCCTCAATCACAGCTGCAGGGGATGAAGTGCAGATGAGTAAGCCACTGCTAGCCAACCAGCTGTTATCAGTCCCCATCACCCCTCCGGAGGCAACAGCCTGTTATCGCTGCCATCTTCCCACCATGACGACAGACTGCTCCACTCGCTTGGGGTAACTGTTGTAGGCTCAGTAAATAGCGATGCAGTCCTGATGTGGAGGACACTTTAGCCATTGTAGTTGCACGTAAATGAGGTTAGCTGTCAGAGTCATGAGGAGGAGAATGTGGAATCTTTGGTGTGTTTTCAAGATCATGAGTAAGTGGAACTTGTGATTTGTTTTTCTGTAGATATGTTGTTATTTGGTTTGAATGTAGTTTAAAGCAGTATTTGTTTATTTTTATGGCTAATTAATGGCTGACACACTGCTCTGATATTTTATGGACTTATAAAGTTGTTATTGGTCACATGTTAGCAAATAGACATCCAGCAGATACAGAGCAACATTATCATCAAGTTGAAGTTGAATTTGTGTCCAATATGATGAATGTAAGTCCAGTTCTAATTCTCCTTTTAGCTCTGGTTTGGTCTCTACCAACCTCTAAAAAACATCAGGCTCTGGCTGTCGGTCCAGCAGTGAACATCAAGTTTATCATCTGCTGTATGCTTTAGGGTGAGGCCACTTAGACATTAGAACAATCTGTCCTCGTTCTCTCTGTCTTGAAAATATGAGGGTTTCCTTTGTTCAGAGAGGAGAAAGTGATTGGCCCAGGGGTTGTGCAGCCAATCACAACCCAGTCATCACCAAGGAGCCACGCTCAGTTGGTTTCAAATGAGAGAGCAGGATCCTCGCCCAAGCTGCAATGACATAATCCCAGAAGTCTGCAGTGGCTTTGTGCAAGACTGCACTAACTGCCGTGAGAGGCCTGCAGAGGTCATTACATTTCGCCTCTTGACATGAAAAAGCACATTTCTTCGTTACGTAAACCATTCACTGCAGAGACGGTTAAAATAAATGTGTGATGGAAGTAATTTTGATGAAGACTGGTCTCGACTGAGATTTAAAATGTGTGATTTCCACTTCAGACTGGAGAAGAGGAAAGAGAGCAGTCATGACTTCTTCACTTTATAGCCCTCCTCTGGGGATGTGAGGAGATAGGGCGAACAAATATGACTTCGGTTTGCTTCACAGAAACAACAGTGCTGAGGACCTACTTTGTGAAATGAGTCGTCCAGACCAGAGTGGTCTTCGCACAGAAACTAACCCCTTCAGTGCAGCGGTTCAAGACTGTGGCTGAGGATGATGAAATTGATGACATTCTGGGACGTATAGAGGCAGAGATGCGCTGGTTCTTTCAGGAGTCTTCTAATGTCACTGCCAACAGAGCTGAGACTTAAGAAACGAGACCCCAGTCCTGGTGTGTTTCTGAATATCTACCAAGATGTCAGCGCGCAACATTTTTCTGATCACAGATGAAAAGTGTGAGGATGAAACTGCGACGGGGGGGGGGGGGCGCTGCAGGTCAGGAGAGAGCATTTCATTTTGTTGATCACACACTCCTTTGTAAAGGCATGAGGCTGCATACATTTACTGCTGAGCCTCTGAGAGCCAGACTGCAGAGGTTCGTGTGTGTGTGAATGTGTGTTTCTCTGACAGGGTGTCTCTGTATGCTAATGCAGTACCTGTCGCATTTATGGTTCAATGTTTAAATTTTAGCTTGGACACAGTGAGGACTTATTTACTTGGCTGTAACAGAACAGAAGCAGGAATCTCAGACTCTTGTAAAGACTCTTTGTTGGCTCTTGACAGAAGGAACAAGAAGACTTCTTTTTGGCTGGCTGGCCTAGTCCTGAGCTGCAGTTAGTCCCAGGTCTTTGATGTAATGATTGGTTTTACCTTTGAGACTCTTTGTGGTGATGACTGTATTTGATCACAGACAGAAGCTTTTTGTTTTTTCCCCTGAGAGAAATACAAACCAAACTTTGTAAAAAGCCGTGCATGTTGATTCACAACGCTTACCACTTTTTTTGATGGCATTTCCAGACCCATCAAAGACTGTTCTGTCCTCTAAAAAAAATATTAAGTCTGTTGAAAGGTAATGACAGAACTGATATAGTGTTTATATTATCCCGGTGTTTTACAAAGGTGTTTTTTTGTTATTCTGGTGGTGGTGCTGTAGCTTCTCTTTTTTTTTATTTGGCTTTGATTCACTGATCATTACAGCAGATTTACTCATGCAAGGACATTTTCATATTCTTATCCCAACCCTGGTCCTGAGCCTTGTTTGGACGAGTGGTCCAAGTCCGATTTAGCAAGTTGGTCATTTGAGCTTAATGAATCCCACCTGTTCACGAGTAGTTGCACATTTGTGAGACGTGATTGTTAGTATAAACAATGCCTCCAAATGACTGCATACTGTCAGCTGGCCCGTTCTGCTCCATTTGCGAGCAGGCGGCATTCACAAAAATATCACCTGAGAGTAAAAAGAAGAATTTTACACTGTAGTGCTTCAAGTCCTGCTGTCGAAAATCACCTTCACTTTACGTAATGAGTCTTTTCCCACCATCTGCGCATGACCTGCACAGACCTGTACCCCTTGTCAGTTTCGGCCGTGTCCATGAAAAGTTTGTAAATCAGAGAAAATTGGTGAATCAAACAAGTTCTCTAGTATGTGCCACTTGATGAAATTTGTTCGTATGAGAGGTTCCCACATGAGGCCCATCAATGTGTTTTAAATTAACAATCAATGAATCAAATCAAACAAACGTGATCTGTGTAACACTTTTCATACAGGTTAGTGGAGTTCAAAGTGCTTCACAGAATGACTGATAAGTCAAAAAAATAAGAAATCTGATGATGAGTTACAATAAAACAGCTTTAAAAGCTATAATAACATAGAAAACTGTATAAGAATCTTAACAAAATAACAGATAGAAATACAATAAAATACAATTTACAACATAGATACAATACAATAAGTAAATAAAAATAAATTCTATAATAATTAAAAACCATAATTAAAATCGAGGTACATTTCGAGTTAAAGTTTAAAGATGGCTTCAGGTCCTTGGAGACTGTTCCAGCAGCTCGGAGTATAAAAGCTGCCTCACCAAAGGTTTCAGTCCTGCACTTCAGAAGCATTACCAGACAGCTGTACTGGTTCATAGACTGTAAGCATGTGAGACATACTGTATATGCTGGTGCAAGACCATGAAGTGCTTTAAAAACAGAGAATTTTGAAATTAAAAGAGAAACTGACAGGCAACCAGTGTAAGGGACTTCAAAACAGGTGTAATGTGTTGGATGTCAATCAGCATTAGCTGATTTATAACATAGTAAACCAGATAACAGAGGGTTAGAGTACCGTAGTCAAGCCTGCAGGATATAAAAGCATGCATCAGATTCTCTGTCACTCAGAGAGAAATGGTTGCACTAATTAAGTTCTTCTAAAATCCACCTTGTGCTTTTCTGTCTGTGTCTGTTTCTGTTTCTCAGAGGGGTGGTTCAGCTCATAACTGCGGCCAGCTGAAGGTGGGTCAGGTGATCCTGGAGGTAAACGGGGTTTCCCTGAGGGGCCGCGAGCACAGGGATGCTGCACGCCTCATCGCCGAGGCCTTCAAGACCAAAGAGAGGGACCACGTGGACTTCCTGGTGACGGAGTTCAATGTGGCGCTATAGCTGAGCGGAGAGAGGACGATCACAAGAGCAGTGAAGGTCAAGTGCAGAGCAGTACAAGGAGAAGATGAGAGGGAGACATTGAAGCGTCTGTTGATTTAAATGGCACAACTCTTTTAGATAGACGTAAACAAACCACCACCTGATCTCTGAGCCCTTCTCCCATTAAACCCCTGAATCTGGACACATGATACTCAAATTTATACGGTATTATCTCCACTGTGGACTTTGTTCAGGATTCTCCTCAACGTGTTACCTCCCCACTGTGAGACCTTATGCACTACAATGGAAAATAGTGAAACCTATTTCTTTTCTTTGTTCTCTCAGTGTTAGAATTCGTGGATTTGCAATCATTTGAAAACCACTGGAACTTCTCCTAGCGCTCCCACGTCCCATGGTCAGTTGATTTTATTTATTTTTTCGCTTCTATCTGAGAGACAGCTGCACATCTAAGACTGATTCTGGCTCTTTACGAGCTCGGATTTGTATATGTAAAAATGAACAAATGTAGATACAGATGCATATATACTGTACACATAAAGATACTCCTATATGAATTATAAAACCCGTAACCTCTGTTGCATCATCAACATATAGGTAATATATTTCAAAGATGATGATGATGATGAGTCAGGCTTTCCTGCCGACATGGGAATCTGCAAATTTTACAGCGATGCTATAGGCCCATCTTCACACTACCACCTTCTCCCAAAAAGGAAATGGATACATGGATCATGTCAGGCAAACAACACAAAAACATACTCATATCTGTGTGATCAGACATAAAAAAAAACTGTATACGTGAATGACAGAAACCTTCATATGGTATTCACACAAAAGTTCTTCATTTCCTGTTTCCTTTCCCCCCTGTGTGTGTGTATCGTTTGAGACTACATCCACACTGAGCCAGCTGAATTTGAAAATGTCACTGTTTCCATTGGCAAACAACAAATTCTGCATCACAGTTTTACAGACAACAGCAGGCCACAGTAGAAAGAGTTGTTTACCCTGCTGAGGAGTTGGATATGTGCAGCTTCTCACCTGCAGCTCTTCATCCAGCAGCTCACTGTGGCTGCTCCCTCTTGTTAAATCACTCCCTGCAATATTTTAAACTGATCCGCTGTCAACAAATGACCATCGTCTTGTTCTGCAGATGCTCTTTTTGATGAGCAATCACGGTTAGGGCTAACTTCTGTGACAAATGCATTGCGTGCTTTCTGACTGTTTCACAATAAAAGCCACCCTGTATTTTGCGAGTTGAATGCTTTTAATGTGAAGCAGCAGCAGGAAACATTCAGTATGCATTAGCAGCAACTTGATACAGCTTTGATGCAGTGTTAGGAGAGTTTACAGTAAACAGTGAGGCTGATGGCAGCGCAAGGTAAACACTGGATGACATGCATGCATTATTTCCTGTGAACACCTGGTTGGTGCAAAGGTAATGTGAATCCAGCACATGAAGGGCAGATCCTGCCACTAACACATAAACATATAAATATATAAACTACACATGTATAAAGGCAGTTTAAGAAAGTAAAACATTGAGGGGCTATTGCCAAAAATAGAATAAAAAATTAGGTTTCTTGAAAATCAAATAAAAGATTAGGACTTTGATGACAACAAAGTTTTCCTAATGCACACTAAACGCAAGGCTGTCATGTTCAGATTCAGTCACTCTGGAGCAATTTTGAAACAGTTTTCGTCTGTTAGAATAAAAGATCAAAGTTACGGATCAAAGATACCTTTTCAGATTTGGCCAGTTTATGTGGAAGTTTTCTCAGAGGGAATAAAATCCCTGACTCCTTCCCTCAGACCACTCAGCTTTACTCCTGCTGCTCTCCCTGCTGCATAACAATTGATGATTTTATTTTGTAATTTTATAGTTTTAATTATATTCACCCTGGGGGGTTTGCTGAAGCTGTGCTCGGTGCAGCAATTACACCCAAGAGGGAAGTAATGAGACATTTAGAGGACGACACTGCCAAAGATTTTAGAAAGACTTCTCCACACATGCTCACACATGGAACATGTGTGCGCGCACGCACACAATTTATCCATTTATAGAAAAGCAATTAGGAGATAAGCAATCAGGTAGAGGGAGAGATGGAGCGAGAGAGAGAGAGGAAGACACAGAATAAGAATGAGAGAGTCAAGTAACAAATGAGGAGTGATTGTTGTTGTGGAGATGATTTGCTTCCTCTCAGGAAGAGTATAAGCTTGGGCAGGATGTACAGCAAGCATCCTCCATGTGTCACTCCAGAGACTCACATTAGGCTGCAGGCAGAAATATGAAGTAATTGGAGTAATTAATCTAAGCATGGATGTGTGTTATTTATGTGTTTAATGTGAGTGGTGTGTGTCCGTCTGCGAGTTAATGAATGCAAAGAGAAAAAGTATGCTCAAAACAAGGAGACAGCAAATAAAGACAAATGTAAATGTCATCAAGGGAACTGCTGCATGAGACTCAGGCACAAAGTGAAGCAGTAGTCTGGGCTTTTAAGAATGCCAACAGGGCAGCTCTGTGAGAAATTGCCTTCAAACACTCCTGAATCTTTCCGGTGACAAGTGAGAGAGGAGAACAACACATCCATGCTTTGTTTTTACAGCAGATCCCTGCTGTGTACCTTCAAAATGCCAACCTTTAATGAATAAAAAGCAAAGTCAGGGATGCACTGATACGCTTGTTTAGAGGTCATACCCATGTCCAGTATGTTTGTACCCATAATGCCCAATTATCTCAACATATATTTTTCAAAAGAATCTATTTTTCTTAACAGTCAAAAGTCATGTTTCCTTCTGTTGCCAATTTTACCAGTGAAAACAAGAAAAATCCCAACATTTTTAAGCTACATGTGTTGGTTCTGGCAGCTAGAAGGTGCATGTACATAACTGTGACACATCTTTGTCCGATTAAGTTGTTCATTTATTCTTTGACTTGTCTTTCTGTCAAACTGAGGAATGTTTCACCCTCCTTTAAGCCCCGTTTTTGTCTCTACCAGTTTGTGAGAAAACTATGTGGCTTTTTAGCCACTAGATGTTCTACTTTTTTACGAGCTAGCTGTAAATATCGTCTGTTTTTTGGTGCTGGACATATCGATAGTGTACAGTGGGTTTATCAGCGCTTGTTTACTGAATACGGCTGCCTGCTGCTGTTGGCAGTGGGGTTGATGAGAGGGCTGAGACTGACTGTCTGTTCAGACAGAACACAAAGAAAAATTTCAACATTTCAAGTTGAAAACATTTCAACTTAAAGCAAAAACTTTGTGTGTATCCCAGGGCTCTATGAATCTGCTTCATAAACATACAAAGACAAAGGGAAAACAGAGAGAGACCGCAGGGAAATACTGTGTGAGAAACAACCAGAGTATCTGGTGAGCTCTTACAACAGTCAGAGGCTGAGCACAAACACAGAGGCACACTACCACTCACATCGTCGGTGTGACTGGTGTTAACTAGCTTACGGTTAACATACATTTGGTACGTTGGCTGTTTCTGTTTAAACACACCTTGAACCACACAGTTGTGGTGTAAAACCAAAACAATGAGCTGAAGGACCCTAGAGAACCCACAAGTTCTCTAGGTTCTTTCAGCTCATTGTTTTGGTTTTACACCCCTGTACACAGCAGCCATTTGATTGATTTTCAAGATAATGATACTGATTAATAGAGTTTTAAAGCTGATATGGGCCAACTTACAGTTTCAGTGCATCCCTAAGAAATATCCAAACTAAAACAAAAGATATTGTTGTTAGTATTCGGAAAAGTTTTTAATGTTAACTTTTCCAGCTGACATCCCCACAAATTCACAGGCGGTTGATTTCATTTGTGATCAGGAAAGGTGAAACTTCAACACAGGAGAAGATATTTTCAGGTGGCTGCTGAGTTTCATGAATGCATAAATTTCCTTTTGCCTCACAGAACCGGGAGTTATAAGACTGTCGACATAAAACCAGTGACACGATATAACTGAAACAGTGAATCAAGATAAGAGGAATAGACAAGGTGGACCTGTAAATCATAATAAAATTGTAAAAAGTAAGTCTTTAACAGTAACTCTGTTAATCCTGTTGCAGGATTTATATAACATTTTTGTGGGTGACGTCCATTAACAAGTCAACAGGCTGATGAAAACACAATGAGCTGCTCTATTAAACTGCAGCACCAGTTTATATCAAAGGGAAACATGGAAAAGCTAATTTATATAGAGATCTCTGATGCCGTTGAGTGCATCCATTAATACGATTAAGATGAATGTAAACTGTGTGCATACTAGATGATACAAACAATATGTTGAAAAGAATGTACTCACTGCAGCCACTAACAAACTTGACATTCAGGATTCATCTGTGTGCGTGTGTGTGCGTGTGTGTGTGAGACAGAATGAGATAGAAGGATAGAGAGACATTCGGGCAGATGGGAGCTGGAGTGCGTCCTCTCAGTGGAATTACTCTCCGTTAAACAAGCTAATCTTGAAAGAATTGCAGCCACACAGACAAAGGTTTTTGTTTTCTGAGCCGAGCATTTAAACATCACACATGATGCCTCCATTCAGAGAGAGGAGAGGAGACGAGGCCAGAGGAAAGCAGGAGAATGTCCATCTGCGGTGATAAAAACGGTACATCTGTCCAATGAAAACACGCTCCAAATTTGATCTGAATTAGATTTGCTTTTTAAGGTCTTCCAAATAAACTGAAGGATAAAACCTTTTTATAAACCTTTTGGATTAACTCAAAAATGCACTGCATACATTATTATGCATTATTATTTGGAAAAGTTCAATACTCAATTACAATACTGATTCAATAGCTTAGTTTTGGTGAAAAAAGAATACTTAATACCTAAATTCAAGGAATATAAATATGTTTTTCTACAAAAAACTTTAATTTATTTAAAAGTTGTGTTATTCTATCTTTTTCTTATTGTCAACAAATGCCATAAAAAGACCAAAACCAACAAAAACTTTGTCCACCTCGTACTTTTTGACTTACCTGCCCTGTCTAAGGCACTCACCTCCAAGCCCAAAGGTTCCAATAGATAGATAAATAGATAGATAGATAGATAGATAGATAGATAGATAGATAGATAGATAGATAGATAGATAGATAGATAGATAGATAGATACTTTATTGATTTTATTGAAGACATAAATCTTTCCAAAAAAAAAATCACAAATGTATATTGGATGGCTGTGTGAAAGCTCAGTCATTTCTGTACTCAAACAGGAGAAAATTGTGCATTTGTTGGGGACTATTTTCAGCTGCAGATTAGCACAAACTTGGTGCTCTAGTGAATATTTACAGCAGACATAAAAACTATTTTCAGAAGTCATTTTTGCAAGCAGCTTATGATGACCCATAGATACAGATTATTGTTAAGCAACATCAGTTGTGTGAGACAGCATCAGTCTTTTCAGAAAACATTTATGTTACACTTATGTTCAAGTGACAAAGCCCTGTAGTGGCTGTAGTGATTATGACAGGCACGGAGGAGGAAGTCAGGTGACGTTGTTAGGATGTATAGAGCCAAAGTCTGGGAGGAGGTGAATGAATGGGTTGACAAAGCATTGGACTTGGGAGACAGCTGTTCATCTCCTACTTCAACCAGAGACACATTTTTCAACAGTGAATTTTTAACAGTGTATCTGTGGCACATCAGTGCAACAGTGTGGCACTGATGTGTTTTTTTAATAGTGGAGCTCTGTGACACAGAGGAATAAGATACTGTATATCAGGCTTTGAATATACACATAATACTTCTTTGTAAGATGTATTTGTTGTTGACTTTGGTCTTTTTAAGGGATTTTTGTATAATAACCTAATCCTTTAACAAAAGAAGACAATATTGTCTAAACATAAGCAGCAACAGGAGAAACTTTGCCTAAATGAATAAATGAAAATTGGGAGATTTAGGATTCTTTTTCCAAACTGTCTCATCGATGAGTAACTGAAGAGTAAATTTCCAAAGAGTTCTCAATACTCAGTGCTAGGGATGCGTTTTGGACAGTATCAAAAAAAAGTATTAAGGTTCACTACTGAGCCCTTATCTTGAAACAAAGCAGATATCCAGGATCTGAAAAACTTATATTTTGCAGATGGTTTTCACATAACTGCTATAAAGCAACAAGTAAAGGAGAATAAGTTTAAATAGGTTTTCTTGCTCATTTTATCATTTTATTCACATCTAGCGAGGTAAATATTTTCCAGTGACCTTAAAATTACTGATTCAATCTCTGCGACAGCTACATGTGTCTATCAATGCCAAAGTTCCCTTAAGCAAGACACTGAACCCTTCCTGCTGCTGGCTCCGTGCTCAGGTGAAATGTAGATAAATGCAAACATGTCTCAGAGAAAGTCAAGAGTGAGAAGTGATAAAAATGAAGCCCTTCAGGAAATGACCCAGCCATTATTATATTTACCCTGCATTTATTGAGTTAGACATTTACAAAACATATTTTAACTCTAGAATCGTTCGTCCTAGTCACTGAAACTTTCTGTGACTGAACTCCACAACGACCCTGTCTTGTAGACATGTGTCGATAGTGGCTCGGCCCTCTCTTTGACCTGATATTAAAGGGCCATCCAGGAGGGAGGGATGATGGAGGGAAGCGATGGAAGCTGCTGACAGTCTCATTAATCAGACACCAAGACAGAGAGGTGCTGGCCTTGGCTCCAACATGAGACACGACAGCTCAGACATTGACTTGTGCCGCAACAAGGCGCGACGGTTTGCCACCCCACCCGTGATCCACGGCTTTCTCGCAAAGGTCAGACACAGACCAGCCAACACCGCCGGTTGACTCTATTGATCATGTTTATTTGTTTCACTGAGTGTGCCTCCTGCTCTATTAGCTGCACAAGTTCATTTTGGTTGGTGTTCATTTTCCTCTCATGCAACGCTCTTCAGCGGCCTCCTTTTGCTTTTGCTTTCCTGTCAGTCATTCAGTTCATCCATCCTTTTGCCTGCTTCCTGCACATTTTAATGAGGAGTGTTGTACAATGACATGCTGTTTATACAGAAAGTGTGTTTAATTTTTCAATAAAGATAACTGCACAAAACTAGAAAACTGTCTGCCTTTATTTTGAAGGTTTGGCTTTACATGACAGCATAGAAGGACTGTTGCTGACGCGCTATACACTATGGCCAAAAGTCTGGTCTGGGGCTCTTTTTTACTGTTTGGGATAAGCCACTTAGTTCCAGTGAAGGGAAATGTTAACATGCATTGATATTTTGGACAACATCATGCTTCCAATTTTGTGTTTGGGGAAATCTTCCTGTTTGAACATAACAATGCTCCCTTGCACAAAGCCACATACATACAGAAATGGTTTTCCCAGTTTCGTGTAGGAACTTGACTAGCCTGCACAGAGTCCTGACCTCAACCACTGACACTGACTGTGAAGCAGACCTTATCACCCAACATCAGAGTTGGACCTCACTAATCCTCTTGTAGCTGAATGGAAACCAATACTTGGAACCAGGTTCCAAAATCTGGTGTAAACCTTCACAGAACAATGGAGGCTCTTAAAGCAGCAGATTAATGCTCATGGTTTTGCAACATCAGTGTGATGTTCAAGTGTCCACATAACCCTGCACACAAACATCCTGAATATGCTGCTGCATGATCCTCCTTCTATTCATTTACAAACTTGCCTCTTGTTCTTTTAGAATTTTTATCGATTCATTTCAGTTCAAATCTATTCTGTAACTGCTGAACAGTTTTTCCATTGCCGAAGCAAAGATACCAAAGAAGCAATAAAACAATCGCCCAGAATACAACAGATGCTATCAAGTTTAACAATACATTAATTTGACTATTCAGCTGAAAAGCACAATTCTTACTGTAAGTGGAATATACTACTGAACAGTACCACAGTCCTTTTAATGCACCTGTTATCTTGTCAGGGTCACATGGGAAGGAATCTGTTCTAGCATGAGCTCAGGGAGATGCAGGGCGCATCCTGGGTAGGTCACAAATCCAATCTTGTCCACTGATGGGGCTCACTTGTTCTCCTTTTAAAGATGGTGAATGATTTTGCATTCTTTTTACATGTTCATGTTTAGAAATGAGAAAAGAGTAAAAACTAAGCAAGGTTTTCCTCCATCATTTGTGAATTGTAAACCCTTTGTAGGACATTGGACATTTATGATTTTGGCTCAATTATTTTTTATGCAAAATGTCCTGTAATTTCTGCCTCTCAAATGTGAGGATTTTCTTTGTAAATTGTGAATTTAAGGTGATCCAGCTGAATAAAACAAGCAAACTAAAGACTTCCCTCTGAATTCTGGGAATTTGTAATGGGCATACAAATCTTGTCGATTAATAGATAATGAACATATTTATTGATTGCAGTCCTAATTTGGAACCTGTGCATGGCTGGAACAGGTGCCACCTGTTTCTGAAAATTATGATTAAAAATCATCATGTCATCAGCTTGTCTTTCTGATGATTGCACTCAAGACATAATTGTAGCGTACTAATTTTCTGTTGGATTTGTTTGTCATATTTCATTTTTTATAATCAGAAAACAGCTCTGACATGTATTTTACCTGGTGCAATAGAGTCTGCAGCTTTGTCTTTTTATTTTTTACAGAAAGCAATGAACATTCAGGCTACTTCCCCTGGCAACCAGATCTGCTTACAATAGTTTCATTCAGTGCCATTGACCACATGATGCTCTGTGATTACACTTTCCATGAATGCCAAGTAGCAGTCTACTGTAGTTTGACTTTTGTTTTTGCTTTTACCAAAATGGAAGATGTTTTTGTTTTGCGAACATAAAGGTTGGAGTGAAACGGATTGTTGTAGGAATGTGCTGAGACATGAGGAGATATGAGGAGGAGGCTGATAGATGTCAGTTACATGTTCATCTGTCTCTGTGTTTCTCTCAGATCTGTCTCTCAGACCCAACTGACACTACACTGTGTTAACATGATACACAAAAACATCATAGGAAAAGCTCTATACATGTTCTAATATACATTGTAGCAAATGGCCTCAAGTATGTCAAAACCATGAAGTTGTTGCAGATCATTGACCTGGAGATACCGTACTTTGTTCTCTTTTATAATATTGTGAGGATTAATCTACCAGAATAGGTAAGAATATATAAGATTTACATCAGAAATGTGTCAGTAAAAGTTCACCTCTCGCTTCACTTTACCTTTATGATTTAACCTGTTCAGTGATTTTTGTCATTTAGATACTGAGAATGATGTTCTATGTTATCTGCATCACACAAGTGTTATTATAACATATCTACTGTCATCTTTGTACACTACATGGCCAAAGGTATGTGGACACACAAACATTACACCCTTATCATTCCAGAGCCATGGCCATGAATCTGTTGTAACAGCCTCCTCATGGTCATGGCTCAGTGCAAGCTTGTCAAGTTCTTCCACTGAAAAGTGTGAAAACCATTTTTTGGTGTGGCTTTGTGCACAGGAGCACTGTCATGTTCAAATAGGAAAGGATAAATGATGGTTTTTGCTGTTTCATAATGTAAATGTATTTTTGAAATAATCAATGATTTAAAAATGTAGTTTTGAACTACTGAAATGTAGAATCAAAAAGATTTTTAAAAAACAACAACAAAAAAAACAACAAAAACATGTGAATCTTTAAAAATGTATAACCTCTTTTTTTATTCCCCAGCACAGTCTCTAAATTACGTTTTTTATACACAGGAAGGACAAGGTGAGTTATTGTCCTTACAGTTGGATGATGTAGAAAAGTTGTAAAATTGCGCCCTCCGGTGGCCACCTTTTCAACTGCACCCCGAATGTTGTAGTCCCTACAGCAACCTGGGCAAAGTACCGCCCCTGAGCAGCCTCATAACCAATCAAAACTCAGTGTTTGGATCCAAGCTCTCTAAAAGTCTTTTCTCAAAATTTGTCCTGAGTGATGCCTGTCAGGTAACACTGTCTGCAACAAACACCACAAATTCAATTATTATATTTAGACTATGATTATCAAACGTCAACGTTAGGGTCGAGGACGCTGTTTACTGAAAGGCACGATTCGTTCGCGGTTTGTTAGCAGGTAAAATGCCTGAAAGACTAAACGCAGGACCTTAAAATTTCCATTATTTTGCCTCGAGTAACTACTCTGCCAGCTGAATCAGTGCCACACTCCACAAGACGGCTAATTAGCCTCACAAATATCACAAACCCTGGCTTTTTGGGATAAATTACCTCGTGTCACTTCTCCAAAATTAAGGTGCAAACATTATATAGCTGAAAGTTGTCTTAATGTGAGTTTTTTGCGTTTGTTTTGATGTCTTGAGTTAGGTATAATTGATGGAGACGGTAACGAACTTTTGAAAGTGGCACAGGCTGCGTTAAGGGTAGCTAGCTTTCAGTTACCAACTGTCTTCACTAACGTTGCTCGCCAAAATGGAATGAAGTTGCTAAATGCAGTTGTTTAACGAATGTGTATGCTTGAACGTGTTTTAGGAAACCTCATTAACCTGTTAAGTGTCGGTGGTGGTGGTTTGTTGTAGCGTGTGTGCCATGGTGACACAGGGGTGGGTCTTCTCTCTCTTTAGTTTTGTGGTTTTCAAGGCAACCGACCCCTGTTGCTGTGAGGTCTGCCAGTGAAATCTCTGCAGCCTTCGGGGAAACCTGCCTGCTGTGTCGACGAAGTAAATGTATCTATCTATAACATAAGGTAAGTTTGCAATGCAACGCTGCTGATCCAATGATTTCCTTTTCTCAACAACTGTTATATGGATTTCAGTGTGTTTTGTATACTATTCTCAGAAAAGCTAGCTCTGTGATCCTCAGCCCACCAGCCTGACTGGTTGGACTTGGTTAACAGTTGATACTTGGATGTTGTTGAGCAAGTCTTTCTTTTTCCCTGCTGTTAAAAACACTGGAGCTATCTTAATGTTTCAAAGCATGGGACATGTGTTTGAATACAGCCTACTTGGATACAATAATTAATAAAGAAGAGTATTGTAGCTGTAGCTTCTTCTCTTGCCTGACTGTGCCTGTGGGAAGAGAGATCAGAAATAGACTTTACTGTAACACACTCACATGGCTCTCAAGGCAAGAGGACATGTTTTCACATGGTCTGTGCAGGAAACAGATTTTTTGTAAACTAGACAGAGCATCTTAAAAAATCCACTCCAACTGGCTGGACAGTCTTTTAGAATACATTGAGCTCTGATGAATATGAAGTTACCAGCAAAAGTAATTGGAGAAAACTTGTTGTCTGCAGCCAAAATCTTAGAGAAATCTGTGAGCGAACAGGGCTGAATTTCCCTCATAGTATGGTGATCCAGGTCCTCCACTAACATGGTTAATTCAGTGATATTTTTCCTATTTTATTTTGTGTTTATGCATCAGCACAGCTTGTTATCAATTTCTGTTTTACAGTACTGCTGCCGATATGATGAGTTTTGGTACTGATACCAAAGTCGTACCTTTTTCAATTCCTCACACAGGATAGTTTCTTCAAAACAGTTTGTTTCCATGCAATAGAATAAGCCAATTATAGCAATTGTTTATATATATTATTTAGCATCAAAGGCTTTATAATTTGTGGAGTGGTACTTGACAACCTGAAAGACACTGACAGAAAACAACGTTGTAACATCAGTGTGATTGAAGATTAGAAATTGTTATTTGCAACATTTTAGGAAATGAGTTGTTGTGAATTCATGAAGAAATAAGGCATATTGTACTTCATTTTATTAATAAACATTATTTATGAAGCACTTTTTGTACACAAAATGCAGCTTGAAGAACATAACAAAACAAACAAACAAACAAACAAACGAAAGAGCAGACGATTGAGGCATTAGTGCTGTAATATTTTAATTTGAATTTCTTTTTTTAAAATCAGGGCTGCTACTAACACTATCACTATGAACTAACAAGTTGATTTTTTTTTGATTAGGTTAATCATTTAGTCTATAAAATGGTAAGGTGAAAAATTCCCATCACAATTTCCCTGACTCAAATTCAAATCCTTCTGCAGTTGCCTCTGCATAGTGTCTGTGTCCTCAGCTCACTGAGTGCCTTCTAAAGAGATTAGGTGTCATATCTTAGTCACTAGGCCATCCTAAACAGGTTGCAGTAGCTCTGCCAGCCTCTGGGGCAGCTCCAGCCACACTTCTCTTCACTGTGCTCAAAATTCAGCTGGTGTCACCCCGTGAAAATTCATGTAGTGTCCCTGTTGGCCAGGCTGACTGTTTCTGTGACAGCTGCTTTGGTAAGCCTGAGAATGACAGTAGAGCCTGTCAGAAATTCTCCCCCTCTCTCCTGCCTCTACTGCACTTTTCTTTCTCTCTCTCGTTCTGTTATTCCTCTCCTTTCCTGCTTTCTCTCTCCTCCACCTGTCTGACCTGGATGCAGCCTTAGCTCACCTGACAGTCAGGTGATTACAGCCCTGCTGTCTGTCTGTGCGGAGCTGGACTCGCTTCATGTCCTGAGTGTATATTGATGATCATCGCCTGTTTACAATCTGTGAAGCCCCCTCTGAGGGCTTTAGAGCAGCTTAATTCCCCCCATCTGGCAGCTGAGATAAACCCTTAGTTCTTTTGAGAATGAACAGGGAGCATGAGCAAAGCAACAGGTGAGTTGTTTATTCTTACTGAAGAAGCTCTGAATTTCAACAATTATGCAAAATCTTTTGAATTTGGGTTTTGATTTCACTGTAAGTTTGTTGCTGTCTGCTGCACTTCTGTATTTATTCTAAATCTAGTTACTGTTGGCAACATGTCCTGTAAATGCTGTGTGAGACAGAAACACAGTACCACCCAAAACTAAAATTATAAAAGGTGGCAGGGCTGGTACTGCTGGTTACTGGAAGTATTTACAACCTTTAGTACAACTAGAAATACCACAATGCAGAAATATTCAAATAAAAGTCCTGTGTTTAAACTTTTACTGAACTAAAAGTAAAGTGTTACCCGTATTCTCAGTGAAATGTTTGCAAAACGCCCCCTTTAAGAATGTCAGCCTTGTACTGAAGTATTTGAGGAAATATATCAAGTTGCTTTTCACCACTGGTAACATATTGTAATTGAACAGCAGCTCATATTTTCATGCTTGTCTCCTGGCAAAGGTTCACTCTGGAGTCCCTTGTCTGATAGAGAAGGAAAAGAGAAATTACAGAAATAATGTATACTGTAATGTTTCACTCTCTCTATTCTAAAGTTATTGTTTTTCTAAACCGACCTCTCCAGTTATTTATCCATGGTGCTGTGCACTCTCAATCCTTGTGGTCTGCTTTAAATGCATGGTTAGTTCGCCATGTTGGCCGGCATGGAGACTCGGTGTGGATTTGTTTATGGAAAGCTTGTAGAGGGAGCACGATGTGAATCTGTTAGTCGTACGCACTGAGCCTTGTATTTGTTTTCAACACAATCAAGACAAGTGTGTCTGGGGATGCAAATGAGTGTGTCTAGATTTCTAAGCAAAAAACATACTCTCCCCTTACGTGTGTGTGAGGTTTGTGTGTTGGATAAGAGACACTGTAAGAAGCAGCAGGCTAATAATCTTCTTGTGGTAATCTGGGATATTAATGAAAGAAGCCAAGACACATGGTAACTACTTTTCATAATGAGAATCTGAGAGCAACAGTACTGTACAATATGTCTTCTACCTTACTTTGTTATTTTTAATGCTAAATTCCTTGCATTAAGTTGACAGCATGTCTCTCTGATGATGCTTGTATAGGTCATTGACATAATTTGGTGATGTGGTTGTTTTACCTCTTGGTTGCCAATGCTGCTTAAAAAAAGGCAACTCGATTATAATGCAGAATTTAAATGCATCACTCGTTAAATAACTTTAATGCATATATGCTTGATCCTCGCAACAGCTGGTTTGTCAACCACTATCAAAGTAATGGTGCAGAAAAGTGTACATATTTTAAATTATCAGGGAAATATACTGAGATTAAAACTGTAAAGGGAGACTGTGACATTGGTGCTAAATGGTTTTAAAATTCCCTAAGTTTAACTACAGATGGACTTGGTGTCTTTTTATGATATTTGGAAATTTTCAGATGGTATGAGTGTGCATAAATTCTGCTCTTCTTTATAGCACAGTACAGCAGTACCACAGTATGTGAAGACTTGTCAGAGATGTTTTATCGCAGACACTGAAAGCTCAGCCAGAGTTCATGTTGTGGAGTTGCCATAGTGAGTGTCGCAGCTCCAGGCAAATACTTAGGGAACTTTATGTGACATTGTAAACTAGTAGTCTAATCTAAGCTCTGTTACATGTATGATATGCTTGTCTATAGTAAAGACCTATGGTCAGGATATGTGAGTTAAAAGTATAAGGTGAATTACATGATGTTAGTAAATTTGTGTAAGTGAATGCTGAATGTGGTGCAGACTAACACATAGTTCATGTCACCTTAGAAACAAGTCTTTAAGTGTAAAGCAAATGTAAAGCATCCCATCCACAGATCTACCATGATCAATTTATCTGTGGTTCATCATTATTTATTTATTTATTTATTTGATCAATTGTAAGTCTATAAAATGTGGCCCAGTTTTCTTTCTTTTTTTTCTTTTTTTTTCTTCTTTTTCTTTTATAACAAAAACCTCTAGCTGGTAGCTGGTTTGTGCTTTTGTGCATCTAGAATTAACTACAGTGGGGCAAAAAAGTATTTAGTCAGCCACCAATTGTGCAAGTTCTCCAACTTAAAAAGATGAGAGAGGCCTGTAATTTTCATCATAGGTACACTTCAACTATGAGAGACAGAATGGGGGAAAGAATCCAGGAAATCACATTGTAGGATTTTTAATGAATTAATTGGTAAATTCCTCGGTAAAATAAGTATTTGGTCACCTACAAACAAGCAAGATTTCTGGCTCTCACAGACCTGTAACTTCATCTTTAAGAGGCTCCTCTGTCCTCCACTTGTTACCTGTATTAATGGCACCTGTTTGAACTCGTTATCAGTATAAAAGACACCTGTCTACAACCTCAAACAGTCACACTCCAAACTCCACCATGGCCAAGACCAAAGAGCTGTCAAAGGACACCAGAAACAAAATTGTAGACCTGCACCAGGCTGGGAAGACTGAATCTGCAATAGGTAAGCAGCTTGGTGTGAAGAAATCAACTGTGGGAGCAATTATTAGAAAATGGAAGACATACAAGACCACTGATAATCTCCCTCGATCTGAGGCTCCACGCAAGATCTCACCCCGTGGGGTTAAAATGATCACAAGAACGGTGAGCAAAAATCCCAGAACCACACGGGGGGACCTAGTGAATGATCTGCAGAGAGCTGGGACCAAAGTAACAAAGGCTACCATCAGTAACACACTACGCCGCCAGGGACTCAAATCCTGCAGTGCCAGACGTGTCCCCCTGCTTAAGCCAGTACATGTCCAGGCCCGTCTGAAGTTTGCTAGAGAGCATTTGGATGATCCAGAAGAGGATTGGGAGAATGTCATATGGTCAGATGAAACCAAAATAGAACTTTTTGGTAAAAACTCAACTTGTCGTGTTTGGAGGAGAAAGAATGCTGAGTTGCATCCAAAGAACACCATACCTACTGTGAAGCATGGGGGTGGAAACATCATGCTTTGGGGCTGTTTTTCTGCAAAGGGACCAGGACGACTGATCCGTGTAAAGGAAATAATGAATAGGGCCATGTATCATGAGATTTTGAGTGAAAACCTCCTTCCATCAGCAAGGACATTGAAGATGAAACGTGGCTGGGTCTTTCAGCATGACAATGATCCCAAACACACCGCCCGGGCAACGAAGGAGTGGCTTCGTAAGAAGCATTTCAAGGTCCTGGAGTGGCCTAGCCAGTCTCCAGATCTCAACCCCATAGAAAATCTTTGGAGGGAGTTGAAAGTCCGTGTTGCCCAGCGACAGCCCCAGAACATCACTGCTCTAGAGGAGATCTGCATGGAGGAATGGGCCAAAATACCAGCAACAGTGTGTGAAAACCTTGTGAAGACTTACAGAAAACGTTTGACCTCTGTCATTGCCAACAAAGGGTACATAACAAAGTATTGAGATGAACTTTTGTTATTGACCAAATACTTATTTTCCACCATAATTTGCAAATAAATTCTTTAAAAATCAGACAATGTGATTTTTCCGGATTTTTTTTTTTTCTCATTTTGTCTCTCATAGTTGAGGAATCCCTATGATGAAACTTAGAGGCCTCTCATCTTTTTAAGTGGGAGAACTTGCACAATTGGTGGCTGACTAAATACTTTTTTGCCCCACTGTATCTATCAGCACAAGTTAAACAATTTCCAGTGAAAGTGTTTTGTATCAGTATACAGTAGCTGCTGCTCAGTCCACCTTATGCACTTCTTCAGCTCTGTGTTGACACCTGTCATATTCGTTTGCAAAAATTACAAATGCTTATGGATTTTCAATGACACCTTTGACAGACAGATGAAATGCACTGACAGTAGTATCTGTCAAAAACATTATCTGCTATTGGACTTCATCAGCCAATAACATCAGTGAATACTTGTCTGTAAATGTGATGGAAGCCAATTGAATGCTTAAAGGACACAGCTGACCTAAATGCTTTTAGAAGCCTAGACTTCAATCTGTCTTGAAAATTTAAAGCACTAAAGTGATATTGTGTGAATTATTTTGGATTTTTATAACTACAAGATGACAAATATTAAATAAATATTTTTGTAGTTTTATTGCTATGAATGGCATTTAGTTTTTGAAATGATTGCTTTTTCATATTATAGCATCTAATTGTATTTATTGCCTGCTTCACACGGCAACACTTCCTCCTGTAAGAGAATAATACTCACAATATTTATGAGTGATGCAGAGTGTGCAGTGGGACACAGTTAAAAACTGATATATGGAGTGTAGATGTTTGTTTACAGAAGAGAGCAGCTGTAGGAGGACAGACTGATGAATTCCCCTGCTCTTAAATCACTTCATTAAAGTTTGGTTCTTTTTTGGTATGAGAACACAGTCTTAACCACAAGGCTGCTGTTATCTTTGACTTTTAAAAAGAAGCTGTGTCGAAGATTGAGATTTTGGTTTGCAGGAATGCAATAAATGTTCTACTCTCTGTTGTAGGCCTGCAACCGATGATAATTTTCATTATCAGTTAATGTGGTGATTATTTTCCTGATTAATTGATAAGTCATTTGATCTTAAAAGAGAAAAAAAAAGGCCAATGAAATGTGTTGAGTCCAAGGTAATGGCTTCAGATTTCTTGCTTTGTCTGACTAATTGTTGAAAAATCCAAACATGTTGACTTTTTGATTAGTTGACTGATTAACTGACCAATCATTTCAGGATTTAGTGTATAGTATCACAGCACTGCACAGATGTATCAATAAAAAATGCAAGATAAATATGTAAATAACATTGACTTTATCACCTTCGAGAGTTACAATGAAAAACAATATTGTGATTATCTGTTGGATTATGTTATATTTCATTATAAATTATAGGTATTTTCTTTTTATTAACTAGTCCTTGTGCATTTGTTTGTCTTTCGTTTGTCTGATTTCCTGTGTCAACCTCTGTTTGACATTTTGATTCTTTAAATGGTTATTGATACTAAATAACTGGCACTGTTTTTTTGATTCAGGAACTGCATCAAAGAAAATCAGAGATCTCTTCTTCCTCGAGACTGAAGACAGACAGATGAGTCTTCCTTAGCTGTACCTCTCCAGTGTCACCAGCTTACTGACATGCCCTGGAATTTGTAAACCTCTGTAGCCATGGCTTTGAAAGTGGACCTCACTCAAGACCAAGATCAACAAGAAAAGAGGCAGACAGTTCCTGTGCCTGGCTGAGACAGTAACTGAGGTGAGAGAGAGGTAACAGTTGGCTCAAAGGTGAATGGAGATTAAAAAAAACACCAAAGCAGGCATTCTGTTCTGGACTCCTGCCCCTGCCCACACTTCATCCACCAGCTCTGTAATATCTGAGGACGAGTGGGAGGATGAGGATGAAGAACAGGCAGGGAACGAGGATGACTTTGGCAGCCAGATGGATGACAATGGCATCATTGGACTGTCGGAGGCACTGGACAATGTGGAGTTGGGGAAAACTTGTGGTGATGCGGATGCAGAATATAATCCAACCTGCTATTCTAGACCTCTCACCCCAGAGGAGGCTGACGCTAGTGGGCATGAGGGGGACACACCACCTGGGGAGTGGAATTACACCCTGAGTGAACATCTGTCCTTGACTGAAGCAGCAGGAGAGGATGTACAAATATTGTCACCCTGTGAGTCTTTGATTATCTATCTTTTCTTTAACCTTGCTTGTTTTGTTTTTTTTGTTGCAACTTTTAATTTTATAGTTCCTGTACTACTGCACTTGGAGGACCATACCACCAGTTTTATGTCTTTTAGTCTGTTGTCTTATACTTTACACCACAGCTGACCATTTTGAAAACTAGGACGTTATGTCTCAGCAATTTCAATATATTTTCTCCACTGACCCAGGCAGCTATTGGTTTCCATTCATATTTGTACAATGTGAAAATCGTATCGACTATTAGCATATTCTTGAAACCTACTTGGGTTTTACAATCAAAGGCTGCAACTAACAGTTGCTTTCATTATCAACTAATAAGCCAAATATCTGCTCAATTAATTGTTTGAGAAAATCTAAAACATCTGAAAACAGTGAAAAATGCTCACCACAATTTACTGCTTTTGGTCAACTACTCTAAAACCTGAAGACAGAGAAAAACAAAAAATCCTGACAACTGAGAAGTTAGGACAGAGTATTTGTCAGTTGTGTGAAAGATTTTTTAAATGAATAATTGATTAGAAAAATACTTTATTTATATTTATATTAAGTTATTTATTCTGTGCTTTTTCTGTCAATTGACAAATCATTCAACCAATTAATAGTCTCAACTGTAATGGATCACAATGACCAACAAGTCCACTTTTGTGTTTAGATTAAGAGATAATGCTGTGCAGTTTTTGTCATTTCAGTGTTGTATTGTATTTTCATTGTATTTCTGTTTGCAGTTACAGTTTGACAGAGCAGAGACAGAAGAAAGCATCAACGCATCATTGCAATATAAATATTCACATACAGCACATATGAAAAAGAAAGATACTTGGTAAACAGAAACAACATTTCTCAGATTTCTTGGATAATGAGTATAAAGACAAAAAACAAAAAAGGACTCTAACTTTTTTTGCCTAATTTACAAATGAACCTGCACTACGATACAATGATAATATCACTGTAGTGCATTATGAAACTAATATAGTTTCAAGAGATTTGGGAATTGATTTTCATGCTCTATGGAACTGAGTGGAAATCTTATTCCTGGCTGGAGCAGCATGAAATATGACTCACAAAATCAATTATACAGGATGATTTGGAAAATGTTTCATAAAAATGCAAACTAGTATGGTTGTGTGAGACAACTCATGGCTGTATGTTGTATCCTTCTAAATTTTCTTCCCATTTCTTCATACGTTTTTGTCTTTGGCAGGTGATGGCATGATGAGTAGCTTAAAAGCACAGACAGAGGGTGAGGAGGTGAGGCAGAGAAAGGAAGAGCACCTATCTAACAGGGACACATACCTGGACATGACAGAGGAGGAGAAAGGGATGAAGAGGTGTGACAGCAAGAGAAAGAAATGTGAACAAAGTAGCACATTAGGAGAGCTTGGAGCTACAAAAGGCTTGGCTGGGAGCTCTATTAACAAAGACGAGGTTGAGAAGATCAGAGCACAATCCTGTGTCGCTCAGTTGTCAGTGGTAAAACTTGCTGAAGTCTCCAACCATCACTGCCCAGTATCCCAGCCTGCCTCAGCTGTCACAGCCACCACTTTCCCTCACCTTCTCCACTTCACTGCTGAAGAAATAGCTGCTGCTCCAGGGATTGAAGCTGAAACCTTTCCAGAGATGGGCTTCATAGAAAGTTATCCAGAGTCACACAGCAGCCACATGAGCCTCACGCCCAGTCCTCGTCCTCGAAAATCTGAAAAGCAGGAGCCGAAGGGACTTCAGACAGCAGCTGTCCTCCCTGAACAAGTGATGGCAAATTGTTATAGTGGAGTCTGTAAAGGGCCTTTAAAGGGATCAGTAAAGTCAGATAAGCAGTCCAATCACTCAAAGAGGAAAATGAGTCAGCCCTCTTCTAAAGCTTCACATTCAAGGAATCGTTCCCTCAGCACCGTCAGGGCAGACTCCATAAAATCCAGACAGCATCCAGACAGAGAGCTGATGATACCCAGTGCCAGGACTAAAGCTGCTGAAGTGAATGAATCCAGGTGAGGAACATTCCCTTAGCCACTTGTTTTGACCTCTGCTCATGTTGTGGCTTTCTCATCTATCCTTGCTTTTTTCAGTTTTCATACATCATGATTGTAGTCATTTCATAAAAAGCTTTCCCCATGAATTTTGTTGTATTTCCAGAAACGGGCCTCTGAGTTACCGCACACCAGACTTCTCTCAGGTGGAGCCCAGGGTCCATTTCCCCAAAGGTGGTTACAAGCCTCCCAAGAGCAGACGCTCTCCCAAGAGGGAATCCCTGTCCCCTGAGCCCCCCATAGTGTTCAAGTCTCCTGCTGACATTGTGAAAGAAGTACTGCTGAACACCACTGATGGATGTCCCCCATCAGACTCTAACAGACCACCAGTCAGTGCCCCCAACTCCACTGTGCCTCAAGAGTTCAGATGCCGGCAGCAGGCCACCACACTGCTTGAACAGCTACAGGTACTGCTAGAGACTGAGAGGTGGGAGGGGTTTCAATGTGGATGAGATTTTTACAAAAATAACACAAAAATACTAGCCTGCAGGATTTTTTCATGCATAAAACACTGTTTTCAAAATTAGCCTTCTTAGCGTTGAAGTAATCTTAAAAATAATGAACTGGTTTATCAGGCTTGGAATAAGCCATAATGGGGATTTACAAACAAGGAAATGATACGCTATCAGGGTTGGCATTTGAAGGCTTCAATGTCTTTGCCCTAGTGCAGGCCTTCCTCTGATGATGATAGCACAGGCTCAGAGCTACAATTCTGATAAACCACTAATTAGACATATTAGCTCTTATTTGATTGTTTATAGAGCAGAAACACATTTGACCATAAATGTTTATCCTTCCACTTATTGTCTGGGGACCAGCTCAAGGTGAAATGGCAGCCAGGACAACACAGTGACAAATCTCACCTGCATCTCACCTTTAGAAAAGAATCAAGTTTTCATAAAGACTGATGATACAGAATAAAACAAGATCCCAAAAAACCTGAAAGGTATTTCCTAATATGTCCTAAAGAACATTTTCTGAAATAAATTTCATCTTTCATTTCATTTTGGAAGTTTGAAATTTAGCCCTCAAAAACGTCAAAAACAAAGTAGCGCTTGCATCTTGCAGCTTGCAGCCACTTTACTGCCATCCTCAGTTGTTCCCAGAGGCAGCAGTACACCAGCTGTCCCACTTTACATCCTCCCTGTTTCTGTAGCAACGCTGAAGTCAAACAACTAGACACTACAGTGTGTGCCAAACAGGGAAGGCACAGTTAAAGTTAAATGAAACTTCAGAAGTTTGTTTAGTATTGTGTACTGAAGAGATTCTGTGTTGTACCAAAAAGAAGATTAGACCTTCTTCATTCTGGTGCCTGTTTTCATAGAAATGTCATCAGCCAGAAGCAGTAACTATGGTAACAAGATTCCATTGAATTTCCTTTGTGTTGAAATCTTGTATGGTGTAGAGACTTTTTTAGCTAGGTTTGGCCCATGTTCAGTATTCCGTTCTTACACTTTATTGTTCATCAGTGTACTGCATCGAGGTAATTACAAAGCTTGGACTTCAGACTAATGTTTATACAACAGAGATCCTGATTGAAAGTGGGAAGCAAAATCAGGTCTGCAGCTCATTGACCTTGAAACACAAATTACTTTCTTCTCACTCAGTACTGCAGTATAGCAGTAATGTATAAATTACCCATCCAGGATGCCTAACTTCAGAAGGTGACCTTTTGTAAATGTACTTCACATTGAAGAACGATGTTGTATAAAATTAAGATTTCACTTCTCTGGAACTAAGAGGCCCAAACCATGAAAAATAACTACACACCTAAAGTTCATAGAAGTGTCCAGATACCTGTGAATTACTCTACTTTTCCAGACGTATGAATCGGACCTAACAGTATCTAAACCATGTTCCATTCTCTCTGTCATTGCCCTTGCCTCCCCCGTTTTTACCCAACCTTGGTCTCTTCCCTTTCTTTTTCATTCATCTGTTTTTTGTTTTTTTTTTTCTTTCTTCACATGCTTCCTTTTCGCTGTCTTTTTCATTCTCCTCCCTTCCCCTTACTTTCTATTTCCTCTTTTTCTCCTCTTGCTGCAGGAGGACTACAACAGACTGCTGACTAAGTACGCTGAAGCAGAGAACACCATTGATCGTCTGCGGCTGGAAGCTAAGGTAGTTGATTTTGAGATCAGGCAATAATTTATCACTGTAGGTGTGCAGCGGATCGGCATTTAAAAAAAAAACAAAAAAAAAATACATACCAGTGCCATAACAGATTTATTTTTGGTCTCAGTTTTCAGTCATTATAACACCTCCAAGTTATGAAAAAGCCTTAAAATGATGGACAGTTATTTTCTTCAAATATGTGCATTTTTGTTCAGTTATTTATTTAATTTTAGGAACTGAGACTTTGCATTCATTACAGCACTACTACAATCATTATTGGCACTTTGATTCAATGAAGGAACAGCACTGAACAGCAACAGTGAAAACCAATTTTTAATGCCAGAAATGCCAGTTTGAATAATAATATAAGATTAAATTGTATATATAATAAGATATAACAGTCCATTTTATGGTATGGGGTATCATACATACTGAAGCTATTGTTTTATATGCAAACACTGGCTGCACAAAAAAACAAGAGCAAAAAGATTCTGTGAGGAGGACTATGGTCTCTTCTATAGTCTGTACAGTCATATTTGAGGTCAAAAACCACACCCAAAAAAAACAAAACACCAATCTGTAAGCAGATTCTCTTGTAGAACTCAGAACTCAGCCAATGACAGCCGCCCCTTTCTGCGTGTTTCTGCTTGTGGTCAGTGCTATTTTAGCTCTGCTTTGTGAGTTTTAATGTTCAATTTTAAATGGAGATTTAAGATTGATTTGTCATTTATCTGCAGCGCAAACATTATTCACCGATCGAAAAGACAAACTGTTATTGAGTTTCCTTCATTTTGGGGGTTTTAAATGGCGCATAGATCCTGTCATTCAGTTTTGGTCATTGTTGTGTTTGTATTGTTGTGGTGTTGTTATGTGTAGTGTTAAGATGCAATGAACAAAAGGCAGGTATGATTTTCTTACTAAAGGGATTCTAGCATCAAGACATAAATAGTAATAATAATAATAATTTGTATGCTATAAATCAATTCATGCTGTGCAACAAAAGCCAAAACTAGAATGACACTCAGTAGAGTGCACACCCTGCCAAGGCCAAACAATCCTACACATGTCTGTGAGATCAAGAATATTATCTGGATCTGCACCAAATTGTACAAAGTCATAGATCTCAACACCATTAATATGTCAGATTTTTTCATCAACATCAAGATCCATACATTAGTGAAAAAAGTGATAAAAAATTTCCTGGATATGGCCCAGAATTTAATGGATCCAAACCGCACCAAAATTTATTGGGTTTAACCCAATGGCAGTCACTGGTTTCGGGTAAATCTGTTTAGTACTTTTTGTATAATCCTGGTGACAATCAAGCAAAGAAACCAACAGACATGGGTGAAAACATAACCTCTGTAGCAGAGGTAATAAGACAAATTGAGCCAAATTCAAATAATTAAATGGTTAAAAATGAGTGCAAAAAGAATCAAATCAAAAGCTGTTGAGAAGGGAAGGGTTATAAAATATATTCACAGATCATTTCAGATTTATAATTAAATATTTATTTATATGGAAATACCATTGCTTTAACTTTATTTTTACAGGACAGATGTATAGAGAACCAACAGCCTGGGTCCAGTCAGCATCAGCACATCACAGACAGAGCAGTATGTCAGAACAAATTATTAGAAGTCTCTGAGAAAGAAATGAAGGAAGAAGAGAGGGAGAGGTTGAAGTGTTATGAAGTAGCTCCTTTAAAGAATTATTGGCCCGCTTCTGTTTGAGCCGCAATGCTCCACAATCAGCACCAATTAAATTCAGCTTACTGATTCCCCCACCTCTTGACAACACTGAACCTCCATCTGTCTCCACCTCGAGCCTCAAACAGACAGGGAGGAGGGAGTGGCCCTACACTGAAATCTACTGTCAGATTATTTTCAAAAGAAGAGGTTTTCCTTTTTTTAATGTTAATGTTTTCTTCTATTTAATGTTGTGGGCCCTGAATAATCTCAAACAACATGAAATGCAGCAACATCATTTACTCGCACTGCCTCAGATTCAGTGCATTATCTTTTTAGGCTTGAATCAAGGTATATCATAATTTTAATACAAGCTCAAATCATTTTCTTGATGTTTTAGATTAAAATCTTCTAAAATGACCCAAGAAAATATTTTAGTCTCTCTAATGAGAAATAAATTGCTGTAGGTTTTATCTCCAGTCTGTCATATTCTTTTTGTGGCTCAGTGTGCATGCAGTTTATTAGAGACGTGATGGGTACTAGTCTCATTTATGATCTTAATTTAGTTCATTCCATCTTTCTGACCCATTTTCTCAGGTTCTTGCCTCTTTACTATGTAGAAAATTGGAAACAACCTAAAAATAATAGTAGGAAAAAAACAAAACAAAAGCTGCCTAAGTGGCTAACTGGGTGAAATACAGCTCAAGCTTTGATGTCTGTTCCGCCCTTTGTGTGTGCGTGTCTATGCGTGTGCATGTGTTTAAGTGGACTGAGGTCAGTTTAAGGCCATTATGATTTACTGTTTCAAAGGCTGATCGGGAAGGGCGTCTATTCAGTCTTGTATTCATTAATTCTGTGTGTGTTATCAGGGGGGTGGGGGGGTGGTGACCACTCTGTGCTTAACCCCTTTATCATACAGTCTAGGTCAAACTCAGTTTGTCTTTTCTGCATTGAAATAACCTCAGTGGCCTCCTGTGTTGAACTGAACAGCTGTTTGATGTTGTGGCTCCACAACTTGGTGCTTCATTAACATTAAAGCCAAGAAAGACAAAGTGAAAACATACGACTTTAGGACACTCCGTGGGGATGTTATCCATCTCTGCTAAATCTGTATGTTGCAGTAAATCAAGTGTCTTGGGAATTTGATAGATTTCTCTTTTTATGAATCGTTTATTTAGACAAACAGCTATTCCACAAAATAATAATAAACATGTTTTCTAGTCAAATATGCTTTTGCGCAGGCTATACTCATTTCTAGAATATGAAATGAGTCTAATCGGTGATCCAGAAATGATTAAGTCTGAAATGTGACAGTAGACGGTAAGGTCACTGATGTCATTGTTCTGGTGGAAAGGAAAAAGTTGCACCAAATATCACCAAATTTAGAAGTTCAACCATAAGCAGGTGGACTTGTGATTCTAGATGACATAGATGATGATATGTTATGGCATGTTCTTACATTTCCTCCAGGTGAACCTGTACTCTGAGCCACCAAAGCCCGGCCACTTGGTACAGTCAGGACTGAGCCACAACGTTTCAAATGTCATGACCTTGGACTTTGCTCAGGCTCAGAGAGCAGAGATCAACTCAGCTTCTCCCTCTCCAAACGGACACAGTGCCCATCAGAGTACGTTCATCCTATTCAATATCTCAACATCTGCGTCTTTGCTGTCAAATTCATCATTTTATATGTCACATCTTATATTATGTAAATCAATGAATTAGCTTTCCTCAGCCATCTGAGTCACACTGCTCTTCTCTCTTCCATTAAATACTGTCACAGAAAATTTTCATCAATATGCAAACCTAGCTTTCATCTATCATTCAGCTGCTGCTAACATCGCATCATTCTGTACAACTTGCATCATATAACTCTTCTTTCTGCTGCACCTGCCTGTCAAATGAACAGTCCTCCAGGTGGGACAACAGCTGGCGAAGACTCTCTACAATCAGGCTGACAAGTTCCTCCAGCAGGTAACTGAGATATTAAAAGTATCAACAGGGATGAAAATCTTTACAGATTTGTTGGACGATGTGATTAAGTAAAGTAAACAAAGATCAAGGTTTTGTTGTTTTTCATTCAGATGCACACTTTTGAGGATCTCCTAAAGAGAGGAAAACTCAAACCTTTTGAACAGATGAAGGTGAGAACAACAAACAGTTTAAGTCTGTAATCCTTTAGAAGAATTACTTCTAATTGCCACCTCATATCCAAACTAATGCTGTCCTTCAGGGTCTCTCGCAGCTTGCTGAGGGGCTCAACTCTTTAGAGAGGGGCTACCTCTTGGCGAGGGATGAGCTCAAACTCCTGCAGCAGCGAGGGGCAGAAATCAGTCACTTTGACCCTGAACGGTGAGAGTTATGTCAAAGATAAATACGGCATATATTCATCAGTTGATTTTATTGTTTGCATTATATTTGTCTGCGTGTTTGTGCATCTATGGGTTTGTATCAGGGAGCTGGAGGGGCTCATCTACCAGTGTGGACTGCATATGGATGAGCTGAAGGAGCAGGTGGAACAGATGCAACAGGAGCAGCCCACCTGTGAGGCTCCTCCCTCTCCACCTCCTCAACCCTCGCCTTTATCTGTTACCTCTGAGGGGGGAGAAACTCTGGTCCAATCCCAATGTCCACCCTCACAGACTCACAGCCTTGGAGGCGTGTTCCCGGTAAGTTCGTGAAAGCTTAGGGCTGTCCCACTGTCAAACCATCGGGGGCATGAGGGCCCTCCAGCAGACATTCTGAGCCCTTTATGCACACTTTCCGTAAGTCTGCATTTCTGCAGACTTTGCCTGAGGGAATAACCCAAAGTTCATTACGTTGTGACATTAAACAAGGGGTTGCCATGATTATCAGGAGACGCCCGGAAGTATGAAAAAAAAAAAACTGGCCATAAAACACAAGAAAAATTAACATAAAAGAACGACAAACAAGCATGAAAGGAACAATCCGTAATGTTAGAATTATAAGAAAAAAGAGCTCACTGGTGATTCAGTGCCTGAACTGACGATGATGAATTCCGAATATTAACATGTACAATCAAAAGTCCCAAACCCACAATTTGAATGCAAATGTTTTGGCATCATCAAGGTAACATGATATAAGTGCTTACCCATTCTTCCTTACACTATTTGAGCGATGTGATGAGCGATGTGATGAGTGATGTCAATTAATTCTGTGAGGGTTCAGGCCTTAAGGTTTAGGGGGGACATTGAGATGGTGCCTCTGACTTAGCCACAGGTACCACCACCATTATTCTGTGCTGTGCCCCTGAACTGTCCAGAAAGTCTATTTGACTTTTGTACCTGTGCATGTACAGTTGTGTGAAACATATCATCCCACAGGTACCAGGGTAATTCTGAACGGAAATACGAGAGAACATCTACAGTTGCTACTATTATGTACAACCATAGAGAAAAGCCTGTAGAAAAAAACATCTCCATGTTTGTTTTCCTGATAGGAATCATGTGAGATACAGTGGACCTAGTATTTAGGATTTGCTCTTCTACAGTCTTGTGGACCTTTCACTTACAATGATTATATAATCTGTATTCATGTGGAGATGTAGGTCACTAATCATCTGGTTTTACATGTTGCCTGATTGGTAAAGTTTATGTCACTGAAAGATAATAGCTTTATGGTAAAATGCTTTCTTCTACATAGTGTTTCCAACATTTTTTTCCCCAGACTTTAAAAAGACAAATACAACTCAACAAACAGTAGCTGTGTATCTGTCAGGTCATTTCACATCATTTGACCTCTGTTTGTTCATGGAGAATAAACTCCGGCTATGAAACAACAGGACATCTTCAATTCACTGTCTGCAATTCCTTCCAGAGATCGCCTGTGCCTTTGCTGGCACATGCAGGAAGAGCAGCAGAGGTGGAGGTGAGCTCAGCCAGAGAAGAAAGTGATGAAGAGGAGGCAGATATGGATGATGAAGATAGTCTGAGTTCTCTGTATCTCAAACCTGTGAAAGGCAAACACAGACATGTTGAACAAGACTTTGACGCGCTGATGGATCAGTGAGTGATGTTGATGTCTGTGGTTTTAAGATGTTGATTTTGGAAAAAAAAGGTCCCCAGCACTTGAACATGTGAAGAGTGACCATGTAACCATCAGCATGTGGAAGTATATGTTTGTATATGGAAGGATTTTGATTAATGTCAGGAGATGGCCTTACCCTTACCAAAATGCTTTTGATTGTTTTGCACACTGTCAGAAGTAGATCTGGAAAACGAGCAGCTCAGTCTGCAGCCTGGACTTTTCATTATTTCATCCTTAATGTTTTTCCTCCTTCTGTTTAGCTACCAAAGCTTCAAAGACTTTCCCAAAATGTTTGACCAAATCCATAGCGACATGCAGCCTGGGGATGATGAGACAGAGGGACGGGGTCAAGGAACTGGACACATGGAAGTCCAGAAAAGCCTTCCACAAAGGTTAGTCATCAAAAAAGCAGAGAGACAGTTTCATCAGCTGCACAGTAAACGCTTGTTCTTGAACTGGAAAACTCTTCCCTGTTAAAATATAATTTTTGTTATCTTTAATGGTATAAGAATATTGATATATCAGTCACTTTTTGATAAAACAAGAAATTGGACATACATAAATACATACAAAAGACAAACACACATACATATGAAAGCTTTTTTTGGGGGAAGCTCATTTCAGTTATTGGACTTAATTGTACTTCTGTGTTGACAGAGTGAAAGCCGAATCAGACCATCAGGAATCTGCTGTTGGCATCAGCAAACAGCGGACCAGCAAGTCCACTCAGCCTTCACACAGGGCCTCCAATCAGTCCACCTTGCTCTCTGTTCATCCTCCCAGTAGCCACAGGAGGTTAGAGATGGAAAAGTCCCACAGTAGCAGCCTAACCAGCCTGGGAGAGATCACTGCACCAGAGAGCAGAAACTCCAAACTCCAAACTGGGAGCAGGAGAGTTCTTTCTCAGGTCAGTTTATATTATAAATTGCCAGGGCAAAACAAAATTTGTTACTGATTTTACACTTTTACACTACTCCCAGTCGCACTTTACATGGATAGGTGAGGCAGTTCCTCAACATTTGCATATGTCTGCAGTCTAGACCTCAGAATGTTTGACTTGAGGTGTTTGTAAGGCTCAAAGGCTTCACAACTTAATATATTTCTCAGAATTCAAAATTCTTTCTGCGGTAACTGATCAAAGGATTCTGAGCTTTCAGAAATATTGAAATATTTTTATTTCATTTTCTTTTGTAGTAGAAATATTGGTACATCATCTCATTAAAGCTTAAAAACAATATTCAAAACTTTATATAACAGAATTAAACTGATTTAGTACTCAAGCCATTTTCATTCATCCATACATTTTTATTTTTTATTTTTACATGTTATGAGCTAAGAAACTCTTGGTATGTGTGGAGAATGAAATTAATAGTTGATCCTGTCTTTACTTGTGCAAAAGAGCCTCATTAAAAAAAAACATATCACTGTTACACTTGGTATATGTTCTCATATCAGATACACAGGGCTGATAGCGCTCCGGCGCCACGCCGGATTTCCGGCGTACCGAGATGTTTGCGAAAAAAAAAAAAAAATCAGGTTCACGTTCGCGTGATCTGACAATTCCGAAGATCCGAGACGCGCTTTCACTCTAAACCACACCAGTAGGCATAGCCTACTTAAGCCAATCGGTAATAGGGTAGGGGGTGGTCTTGGGTTTTGGCCAATCAGATTGATTCAGCAGTCACCCCACGTGCCAATGTGTTTTGTGTTTCCCATACACTATGAATGTGTTTCCCACACTGGCAGTGCGAAACATAGCCGAAGTCACGGAGTGCAATTTTATGAAGCCAGGGGAAGACACCAAACTTGTCGATAAAGGTATAAAGAATAAATGGCGTTGGTCTTGGATAGAGGAGGTGAGTAGAGACGGAAAGCCCTTTGGAAGCTGGTGTCAAAAACTCCGGCAACCAGGAGCATGTTTCTGCACTTTGTGTGCAAGGAAAATATTATATGGAACTAGCAGGAAAAAGTGCTGCCACGGCACGAGTTCGACGCTAGTCATCAAGCAGCTTTACGAGCAATTCAACATACCTCACGTTTGCCGGGGGCAACAGCCACAGCAGATATCCGGCCCTCAATGACCGATCGCGTGGCTGATTTAAAAATTCGCTTGTGCTCCTTCATTGTCGAGTATGATCTATCATGTTTACAATCGCTCGTCCACTCGTCACTTTGTGTCAGAAATTAGCGGAGGATAAACTCGCCCTTACGCATCTGTCTGTGTCGAGGCAGCATGCAAGCTATCTTATTACACACGGCATCTCACCAGAATTTAAAAGAAATCTGTGACAAGCTTAAGAATAACATGTTTTCACTCAACATTGATGAGGCCACGGACAAAAGCATGGATAAAATTCTAAATGTACTTGTCCGATTTTATGACGAGGATGCAGGCAGTGTGAAAAGTGGTTAGTGAGGTCCCCCTTCCATTGTAAAAGCGCTTTGGGTATCTTGAAAAGCGCTATATAAATCCAATGTTCATTCATTCATTCATTCATTCAATTCCTAGTTTACTTTTGAGTATTATAGTTGTCACCCACTGACCTTTCTTGGTATGGCTGTAGTATCCGTAGTCTCAGTATGCTATACAAGCAATAAGTACGCAGGTAAGTGACTAGTTAAAAGCAGGGATGGATTACTGAACAGGCCTACCAGGCCCATGCAGGGTCCCAAGAGCTCTGGTGCTCTACACAAAGATGCTACTGTAATATAGGCTTGTATTGGGTTTGTTCATCTCATGTCTGAATAATGTACATTTGTATCCACAAAAGTCATCAGAATATTTAATTCAATGGACTATTTATCAAAATGTCCCAGGGGAGCACACCCCTGGATCCCGCTTGACAATTGCGTTGATCGGGGCATATATTTTAGCTTCGGGGCCCGCTTACCTCCCAGGGAAAAAAGTTCAGGCTCAGGATTTTTTTTCACCCCTGGATACACCTTAATTAAGATAAGGGTGGAAAATTTGACATCATTAGTTTTATGGTGGCTACAAGAGTTGTTTTAAAGACCAAAACACTGTGCTACCAAGTAACTTCAAGCCACTAGACAAGAAGCTGACAGCAGCAGTCTGTGTACACTTACATAATCTCATGATTTGATTATCCAAAAAGCACTTCTGTATGCTCAGCAATTCCTTCTTGAAATCAGTATAACAGCCACCCTTTGAATTGCTTTTATAAAACTGCAACTGTGACCTGGTGATTGGTGATTAATAAAACCTTTTGATTCCACTAATAAACCTGTGTAGTATGAATGAAAACAATGTATGAAACAAATCTATATAAAGCCTGTGTAGATCAGTCTTGCATAATCTTTGTTGTGTTGTGTTGACCAGGATGGGATCATCTCTCCAGAGACAGACAGTGGGTTTGTTGGTTCAGAGAGCAGCAATCTGACTCCTGCAGCAGCTCCCAGTCCTCTCCACCAGAGGGCCTCACAGAGGTGAGGAGGTCCAACACTGCCTCTCTACATCCTCACATGAACCCTACTATAAATTTTACATAATGTCCCAACCCCCACCCCTGTAACATACACATACCGAGCACACTGATTTTTGATCCTACAGCTCTGAAGCCTGGTTGTTATTATTCATTCATTCTTTTCATCAATGCACACAATGTCTGTCTTTCAGCCCATTTCTGATCAGGCCTTTTGTATTTTTTTGTTTTATGCTTGAATACTCTTCCTTGTTGCAACAGTGTTTCAGTCCATCAGGAGGGGAACACAGGGAAACATCAGACAGGTCCAGTCTCAGCACCATCTCCTGCTTCCTCACGGTCACACAGTCGCACAGCTACGGAGTCAAGAGGGGCCCCACAGTTCGGCCCCGACCAGCCTAACAGAAGCAGACAGAGTAGGCGCACCTCCTCATGCGCCCCGCAGCGCTGGGTCGGTCAGATGGAGCAAACCAGGGCCGACAGTGGAGCCAGTGAGTTTGGGCTGGAGAGTGACAGTTGTGAGTCTCCAAGTTCTGTCACTCAACTAACTGTTGTTTTCTAAAAATAAATAGCTTTTAAATATATGAAATCAAAACTAAGAACTGTTAGTCACTTACTATGTAAATACTCTTTTTGATTAGTGTTTTTTTTCATTGTGTATCTACCCTCCTGTCTTCCTCTTGGCTCTGCAGCTCACACTGTGTCTGATGATGGACAGAGTGACCAATACGCAGAATCCATTCCCTCCCTCCACATCTCCCACCCAAGCTCCTCACCCACTGTATGGTATCACCATGGCGATTCTCTCAGAGCCATGGGCTTCAGACAATTGGCGAATCGCAAGTGAGTGTGTGTAGCGGCAGCTGCTGCCATGGTTTATGTCTCCCTGCAGAGACTCTTGGATGGGAGTTGGTTGTGAACATGCCGTGTTACCACACAGTATGACAACAGAATGTTCCAGAAAATACACCATCGCAGCGAAGAGCTACTGTAACTTCCACTTCCTGCTCTCTGTTGAGTCAGGGAGAAAGAAAACTTCATGTTTCAGCATGTCGATCAAATTAGGATTATGATTTCTGATCAATGAATTTCAGACAATAATTCCTGAAACTGAGTTGACTTAACTCCTGAAGTTCACCTTGTGATATCAAACTTCCTAGCCCATGAAATGCTGAAAATCCTTCATGCTTTTATCATATTCTTATTTCTCATCTATATTTTATTACAGAATCTGCTGCTATTGAATGTGGTTGCATATTAGGAGGTACTGTGTATTTTTCCTGCATGGTGTGGTGGTGCATGACTTTTCAAAGAGTGTGTGTATATACATTTGGACTGACACCTGAATTGATAGCTTAAATCACCTGGCTGTTCACTTGAATATTTTCAGGGTGCAGCACTTCAGCGCTCACACTTACTGGACTTTAAAGTGTTTGACCTTGAATATGTGTGTGTTTGTGAAAAACCAAGTAATATGTACTAAATGCAAAAGTTACCAACAATTAGTTTCATTTGACTTTAAACATTTTTTGTTTTTGCTTTTGTGTGTTTGTTTCTAGTGATATGATCCAGACACTGCAGGCTGAGGTCACCACACTGAAGGACAGACTAGAAAGCTGTCTGAGCAATAAACCTTTCAGTCCCATGAGAGCTGCTCCTTCAGCTCAAGTTAACTACACTCACTTCACCTCTACACCTCGCATCAGGTTGGTTTTTATCTTCCACACAGTAACAGTTCGTCTGCAGAAAGAAGCAACGGGACAAAGCTTATAGCTCTAACAAAGAAGCCTGCAGTGAGAACGTTTTTCCTTTACTAATTACATGTTTTTTCCTTGTTGGCTTGTACTTAATTGATGCCCTCCCTTTGCTCAGGCCTGAGGAGAGATGTCAGAGTGATGTCAGCAGAGGAAGAAGAGAAAGACGATTGGTAGAAGAGGAGTCTAGAATGAGACGAACAGCCAGAGAGAGATCACCCTGTGTAGACATACAAAAACCACAACGTGACATCTGTAAGTTGATCTGAATTAAATTTCACCCTTAATTTAGAACTTTGGTTTAACGATCATTTATTATACAAATCTTACTACTAGCACATGTAAACTAGGTCAAGGTGAGTAAACAATAACTTTATTATCCTAACCTGGTAACACATCACATTTTATCGTAAGAGTCTAACACACACAGAGAATAACACATAAGGACTCAGTAAAATGTTGTGCGTACAGTGATGAAGACGTACAGAAAACATTACCACTTTGATTTGTACATGGACACATTACATTTAATGCATGTAATGTTTGTGTTTTCTGTGACAGGTTCAGAGCCGGAGACCCCCACAACCCAGTCTCGGCCTCGGGTGTCCAGATGTACTCAAACATCCACTGCAGCACCAGACAGCTCCTGTTCACACACAAATACTACCCACAGCAAGAGAACACGCCCCAGTAAGTGCAGCTCTCCCTCCACTGCAGACATTGTGATTTATCAGCTTCCTCCCGCCAAACAGAAATCCAGCTGACTTTTTAGCCAACTCCCTATGTTTTAGCTGATAGTCCAATTCAGATCGGCCTGCAGTGACTGAGCAGGTTGGAGTTTAGTGTCAGTGTTGTTGTTACAGGATCTGAATAACCTGCTGTGCTGTAGTCAATTGCTCTAATCAACAGGACAAACCAGTGCCCTTTTTCATGCAGTTCAGAATGGAAACATGTGCTTGAGCACTTAAATGTTTGAGACCTCAGTAATAGCAAGCAACTGTTATCTGACAAAACACTGTGGAATTTAATTTAGTTAATTGCAATGCAGTGTTTTCCCTTTTGTTCTTGCTTGCTTGCAGAGACACTGCTACATTAATCATACAATAGCTTCATCATTGCTCATATACAAGACTTATTGCTTGATTCAGTCTCAATCCCAAAATGTAAGACACTTTTATATTTCCATAGATATTCACACAGAAATAATGTGTATTCTCTTGCTGCAAAACTAATTAAAAACATAGTGTTGAACTACTGTCACCAGCACAGAATTTGCCATCACAGATTCTGTTTACCCCCCAGTGAGTGTATTTGTACGTATCTTAAGCTTTGTGTGTGTTTGTTTTGCAGGGCAGCATCCTGCCGTGTCTATACAAGTGCCTAACATAGCACATGAACCTGACAGCAGAAATCATCAAGCTCCTGTTTGTCTCGAGTGTTCGTCTTGTCACAGAGGACGATCTGAACGTAAGAAGGCTCCTTTCATCCTCAGCAGGAAATCTGTGTTTTTTCTTTTGTTATGTTTTTTCTAACTTTACTTTCTTCTTCAGGCAAAAAGGATAAAATCCAAGTGTGTCTTTAATTCATTTGAAACCAGAGCTGCTGTTTTTTCCTTATTAACTGTCCTGCTTTAGTTGTTGATCAGCCTTCTTAAATCCTCCTTCTGTCTGTCTTGTGCTGTCAGGACCAGGTGGTGGCAACAGAGAGCCGACCCACTCCTCCTCTCACTGTCCTCACTGTGGACGCCCTGAACCGTACAAAAGCACTAAGCCAGGTTTGTCTAATGTGATGCTGCCCAGACACATTGTTACAGAGAATGAGTTTTGTGTGTACAATTTTCTGTCGTTCTGTATACTCCCAGGTATCAGGAACTGTGCAGTCACTGAGCTCAGCGCATGAATTATTTTGATCTGCAGTAAATTAAATAATTTTTAAATATGTAAGTGTTAATGGAGCTCCTGACATGCTGTGATTCACAGACTGTCGCAGGGACTCAGACTCCCCTACACACACAAACTGCCAACCGGCCAAGTCCCATGACAGAGCGGTGAGGAACAGATATGCTGCAGCTCCACCTGCACTGCTGCAGTGCATGCCAGTGTGCCCACCACCACTCCTGTAAGTAACTTGCCCACATACACACACTTACTCTCTCTAAGCGCTGTTACTGACTGGCTCTAAGCCAGCAACAAAAAGGGAGGCCACACACAGAGACTAAGATCAAGAAACAATTTATTTAACTCAAATGAATAAACAAAGTAACCAACCAAATGGTGTGTGTAAGTAGGGGTGGGCGATATGGCAAAAATATCATATCACGATTTCAATTTTATCACGATCTTAAATAGGAAAAAGAAAAACAGACAATTTATACCCAAAAACCTTTCTTAACAGATTTTATTCCAAATAGTTGCAGTTTGCCTGCATGTGCAAACAACGTAAAGTTTAAGGTAAACAACAACAATATCCTAATAAAGTGCACTCTTGCAAAACTAGTAACAGAAAGTAAAATATCAATCAGACATTACTGACAGTCATTTAAACAGGATTTATTTATCAAAACACTAAATAGCTTATTTAAACGCAAAAATACAAACTAAAGTGACTGTGGTTATCTCTTTTAGTGCAACAGTTGCTAGTGCTTTAGTGCTTCCTCTTCAGGTGATTAAACAGGTTCGTCGTGTTACCACCCGACGTGCGAACGGTTTCTGTGCAAACTTTGCAAATTACATTTGCTTGCGCTTGATCAGTTGCGGAAAATCCAAACCAATTCCATATAATGGAGGTGGAATTTTTTTTTGCTCCGTTTGGCTTTCAGCCATCGCTCTCCATGTGCTACCGCTACACACACAAAGAAGGAGGCGGGTAGGAAAGCGCGTCACTGCCCGTAATTCACTATGATTGGTCGGTCAGATGACTGGTGCGTTGGTGCATCAGCATAGAACTGCAATTTATATTGTGTAGTGTATGTTGTAAGATGCAACAAAGTACAAGAGAGGCAGCAGCAGCAGACAGACAGCAGCAAGCAGACAGACAGACAGACAGCAGCAGCAGACAGACAGCAGCAGCAGACAGACAGCACGGCTGGCTGGCTGGCTGGCTGGCTGGCTGGCTGGCTGGCTGGCTGGCTGGCTGGCTGGCTGGCTGGCTGGCTGGCTGGCTGGCTGGCTGGCTGGCTGGCTGGCTGGCTTTTAGACCAAAGAAACTTTTTAGCAGATTTGCCTGCATGTGTAAACTTTAAGGTAAATAACATTCTGGTTCGTCGTGTTACCCCTGGTTTCTGTGCAAACTTTGCAGAGCTGGCTGGCTGGCTGGCTGGCTGGCTGGCTGGCTGGCTGGCTGGCTGGCTTTTAGACCAAAGAAACTTTTTAGCAGATTTGCCTGCATGTGTAAACTTTAAGGTAAATAACATTCTGGTTCGTCGTGTTACCCCTGGTTTCTGTGCAAACTTTGCACATTACGTTTGCTTGCACTTCATCAGTTGCAGAAAATCCAAACCAATTCCATATAATGGAGGTGGAATTTTTTTAGCGACCAACTCCGTTTGGCTTTCAGCCATCGCTCTCCATGTGCTACTGCTACACACACAAACAAGGAGGCGGGTAGGAAAGTGCCTCACTGCCCGTAATTCGCTATGATTGGTCGGTCAGTTTGACGACGTCAATACGTCTGGTGCATCAGCATAGAACTGCTATTTATAGGATGTGCCCTAGACACGATCTCTGCAGTTTGAAAGAACATCTTCACGTTGTAATCCTTCACCATCTAATATCGTCATATCGCCCACCCCTACTTTGGACTAAGAGTGTGAACAGAACCCACGGTAGTAACCCACCATCCCCGAGAAAGTTCCTTCTTGATTGTTGGCATGGGAAACTGATCAATTGCTAACACCTTAGCCCTTACTGGGCACACTTGCCCCTGGCCAACTACCTTACCCAGGTAGGTGACATTTTGTCAGGTTAATAGTGAGCGATGCCCAGGCTAACTGGTCAAACAGGGCCCAGATGCGGTGAAGGTGATCTTCCCAGGAGTTGCTATAAAACACAACATCATCCAAGTACACAGCACAGCCCACCAATCCAGACACCACCTTGTTGATTAGGTTCTGGAAGGTAGCTGTGGCATTACGTAAACTAAATGGCATAACTGTAGGAATACAAACTACTGGGTGTAATAAATGCTGCAATCTCCCTAGCTTGAAGCATCAAAGGAACCTGCCAGTGACCTTTAAGTAAGTCAAACTTACTGACAAACTGCACCAAGCCAACCTGGTCCATGCAATCCTCCATACGTGGGAGTGTAAAAGAGTCAGGCTTGGTTACTTGGTTCACCTTCCTAAGATCAGTAAAAGGTCTAAACATATCATCTGCCTTTTTTACTAGCAAGCACGGGAAAGACCAACTGGATGCACAAGGCTCAGCAATGTTCTCTAACATGTACCTGACCTCTGCTTCCAACTGTTCATGCTTGTCTGGAGACTCGTACTCGTCGTCTCCCGCTTATCCGGATCCAAGTCGTGGGGGCAGCAGCCTCAGCAAAGAGGTCCAGACAGCCCTCTCCCCAGCCACTTCCACTTCCACCAGCTCTTCCGGGAGAATCCCGAGGCGTTCCAAGGCCAGCCGAGAGATACAATCCCTCCAGCGTGTCCTTGGTCGGCCCCGAGGCCTCCTCCCGGTTGGACATGCCCGAAACACCTCAACTGGCTCCTCTCAACATGGAGGAGCAGCGGTTCTACTCCGAGCTCCTCACCCTATCTCTAAGGCTGAGCCTGGCCACCCTGTGCAGGAAACTAATTTCGGCCGCTTGTATTTGCGACCTCGTTCTTTCGGTCATTACCCAAAGCTCATGACCATACGTGAGGGTCGGAACGTAGATCGACCGGAAAATCGAGAGCTTCGCCTTCCGGCTTAGCTCCCTCTTCCCCACAACGGACCGGTTCAGCGCCCGCATCACTGCTGACACCGCCCCAATCCGCCTGTCGATCTCCCGCTCCATCCTACCCTCAATCGTGAACAGGATCCCGAGATACTTAAACTCCTCCACCTGAGGCAGGACCCCCAACCCCCCCCAACCCGGAGCAGGCAATCCACCCGTTTCCGGCTGAGAACCATGGCCTCAGACTTGGAGGTGCTGATCTTCATCCCAGCCGCTTCACACTCGGCCGCGAACCACCCTAGCGAGAGCTGAAGGTCGGTGCTCGATGAAGCTAAGAGGACCACATCATCCGCAAAAAGAAGAGACGAGATCCTCCCGCCACCGAACCCAAACCCCTCCACCACCCGCTTGCGCCTAGAAATTCTGTCCATAAAAGTTATGAACAGAACTGGTGACAAAGGGCAGCCCTGGCGGAGTCCAACCCTCACTTGGAACAGGTCCGACTTACTGCCGGCTACGCGGACCAGACTCACACTCCTTTGGTACAGGGACTTGATGGCCGCTAGCAAGGGGCCATCCACCCCATACTCCCGGAGCGCCCCCCCCCACAGGGAGCCCCTGGGGACACGGTCGTAAGCCTTCTCCAGATCCATAAAACACGTGGACTGGATTGGCAAACTCCCATGCTCCCTCCAGCACCCTAGTGAGGGTAAAGAGCTGGTCCACAGTTCCACGCCCAGGGTGAAAACCACATCGCTCCTCCTCGATCTGAGGTTCAACTATCGACCGGACCCTCTTTTCCAGTACCCTGGCATAGACCTTACCAGGAAGGCTGAGGAGTGTAATTCCCCGGTAGTTGGAACACACCCTCTGGTCACCCTTCTTAAAGATGGGGACCACCACCCCGGTTTGCCACTCCAGAGGCACTGCCCTCAATGTCCACGCAATGTTGCAGAGGCGTGTCAACCAAGACAGTCCTACAACATCCAGAGCCTTGAGATACCCAGGGCGGATCTCATCAACCCCCGGGGCTCCGCCACCACGCAGTTGTTTCACTACCTTGGCGACATCTGCCCCGGAGATTAGACCATCCATCCCCAGGTCCCTTGGCTCTGTTTCCTCCACGGAATACATGTTGGTGGGATTGAGGAGCTCCTCAAAGTATTTCTTCCACCGTCCGACTATATCCCCAGTCGACGTCAGCAGCTCCCCGCCCCCACTGTACACAGTGTGAGCGAGTTGCCGCCTTCCCCCCTGAGGCGCCGGACGGGTTGCCAGAACCTCTTTGGAGCCGATCGATTGTCTTCCTCCATAGTCTCACCGAACTCCTCCCACGCCCGAGTTTTTGCCTCAGCTGTTAGGTGCATAAGCACCAACAACAGTCAGAACCCGATGCCCGACCCGGAGGCGCAGGGACGCAACCCTTTCGTCCACTGGGGTAAACCCCAACATACAGGCAGAGAGCCTGGGGGCGACCAAAAAGCCCACCCCGGAGCAACTCCAGCAAAGAGGAAAGACCAGCCCCTCTCAAGGACTTGGGTTCCGGAGCCGACGCTATGTGTCGAGGTGAGGCCGACTATATCTAGCCGGTATCGTTAAACCTCTTCCACAAGCTCCCGCTGCTTCCCTGCCAGAGAGGTGACGTTCCATGTTCCAAAAACCAGTTTCTGTAACCGAGGATCGGACCGCCAAGGCCCCTGCCTTGGTCTGCTGCCCAGTGTCCGCTGACTCTTCCTGCAGGTGGTGGGCCCATTGGTAGACGAACCCATGTAGCCGGTTCGGGCTAGGCCCGGCCGGCTACATGGGTTCGTTGGGCTGTACAATATAGCAGCCAAAATGACTGTCAGAAATTAAAACCACAACCATTAAAAATACTCGGGCCTGAAAGTATTCACCTAAAACTCACGTCATTCAACACCATACATGGTACATCCCTCAGCAAGAGGTCACAGCTGATACAAACCTCCTAAGAAATATTTCTTACCGTGACTCTGTTTCCAATAGTCGGTAACCTCAGACACTTCAGACTTTATACTCCAAAGACGTTAACCAAAGTTCCGTTATCTTCCTCACCATTATCTTGTTTTTTTGCTAGCTTTTCCTTCACATGGCCCGACTGCCGAAAAGCCGTCACACGTGTAGTGGCAAATTTACAAAAATATCGTACCCACCACGAACCAACAAACGCACAATAATTAACTTTTGGAGCAATTCTTACTTTTTCCAACCTAAAGTGTCTGACCGTCCACCCAGGAAACCGCTGGAGACCTGACTTTTTTTTTTTTTTTAACCACACCGGAATTGGCTCACAACAAAATACGCATTTTTGATTGACCGATGTCCACTCTGCCTGCTCGCTACTGCACTGGTTTTATTCATGACCAACCATAACAATAATAAATCAGCAATATGAACCAATAGTAGCGACAGTAGGCAGAATAATATATTTATGCATAAGGAAATGTTTCGCCTTTTACTGAAATTTACGTATTTTAGATACTATGCAAATTGTACTGGAGCCCTCTTTTGGTCCTGGACTGCAATAACGCCACTTCATGACAGATGACTATAAAAACTAGTTCTAGTATTTCCTTATTCAGGGTCAGCCCCTCCTTAGGAAGGAGGGGCTGACCCTCAACAAGGAAAAGTGTGAATTTGCCAAAAGCAAACTCATGTTTCTTGAACACAGCCTCTCGACAGAAGGAGTAAAACCCGACCCGGGCAAAGTCAAAGCCATACTGGACATGCCAGAGCCCACCTGCGTTGCTGATGTCAGACGAGTGATGGGCATGGCTAACTACCTGGGCAAGTTCCTGCCTCACCTCTCCTCATATACACAGCCCCTAACAATTCTTCAGTCAAGACTGTTGAAGTTCACATACAACATTGTACATGTGCCAGGAAAGCAGCTCATCACGGCAGACACACTGTCACGAGCTCCAGTGGGTCACACAGCCACACAGGAAGAGGAAGAGCTGGAGGCAGACGTTCAAATCTTTGTGGAATCCATCAGACAGTCTCTCCCAGCCACTGAAGCAAGACTGCAACAGCTAGCAGAGAAGCAGAAAGATGACTGTCTGCAGTACATTGAGACAGTACTGTCAAACAAAGTGGCCTGACAGAGCTCACTTGCCACCTGATATCGGACCCTACTGGTGCACGAGAAATTATCTGTCTGTGGCCGGAGACCTTCTCTTAAAGGGACAGAGGATTGTCATCCCCAGCTCCTTAAGAGATGACATGCTTGACATCCTCCACCAGGGTCACCAAGGGATAGGAAAGTGCCGAGCCAGGGCCCGTCAGTCGGTCTGGTGGCCAGGGCTCTCAACTGAAATAAAGAGAAAAGTGGGAAATTGTCCCATATGCATCGAACACAGGACCACACAGAGGGAGCCTCTGTTGACAACCCCTATACCTGAGAGACCGTGGCAACGCGTTGGAACGGATTTATTCATCTGGGACAAGAAAACCTACCTTGTAGTGATAGACTATTTCTCTCACTATATTGAAGTGGCGCACCTCCATGTTGCATCAGCCGAAACAGTCATATCGGCTCTGAAGAACATCTTTGCCCGGCATGGAGTTCCAGTGGTGCTAATGTCAGACAATGGGCCGCAGTTCGCTTCTTCTCTCTTCAAAGACTTTGCCAGTGAGTATGGTTTTGCTCACACAACCAGCAGCCCGCGATACCCACAAGCCAATGGCGAAGCTGAGCGAGCAGCGCTACTCAGCTACCGAGCCACCCCTTTGGAGAACGGATACTCTCCAGCCCAGCTACTCATGGGGAGACAGTTAAGAACCACACTCCCTCAAGTGCCTAAAACGCTGTGTCCACACTAGCCAAACATCAAACAGCTCCGGAGCACAGAGACACAAGGGAAACAAAAACAAGAGCAATACTACAACAAACGCCACAGAACACACAATCAACCGGAGTTTCACCCAGGCCAGAGTGTATGGATCACTACAGAGAACACTCACGGGACAGTCGTACAGCAGACAGCTGCCCCGAGATCGTACCTCGTCAGAACAGAGGATGGGCTGTTGAGGACAAACCGTACACACCTGCGAGCAACCCAGCGCCCACCTCCTGATCCAACCAACGGAGAGGACACTGACTCAGATAGTGCAGACCAACCTGCAGCGGAGCCAGATGCTACATATGTTACAAGCTCAGGCAGACACTCAAGTCTGCCTAAAAGACTGGATTTGTGATTAGACAGTTTAAAGGAGTTCTGGACTGTAATTGTCAATGTTCAAAAAAAAAAAAAAAGGAATGGGTTTAGAATGTTTGAAGAGAAATAATGTTTCTTACTTAAAAGGGGGAGATGTTGTGTAAGGTTAATCTAACCAGTTACAGTATATGCATGTTGATGCCTCAGCCAATCAGAAGGCGGGTCATTGGTAGGTGGGGGTTACAGAAGGACGTCGAGGGGTACTCGTCTAAGAAGTCTGAAGTAAACTGTTAACAGAAAGTCACTCTCTCTGTCTCGTTATTATGATACAGTAACATAACACAGGACTGTATTCATGTTGTTCTGCCCGCCGATTATAGAGACTTTATTTTACTTTGGGCTGCATCTAGGTTTTATCGCACCATTTTGTTTGCCTGGTACAACCGCTGTCGGAAACCATTTACATAATCTATTAAACTTTTTGGGTCCTCCTTTGCTTGCCAGTCACTGTGAAGGGTTGCTAAGGGGCCTCGAACCGTGTGACCAAAAACCAGGTCACTGGGACTAAAACCAAGATCCCTGGTCAAACTGGACAACCTTTGGGATACCAAAAATAGACATGAACTGTGTCAGAGCTTTCATAACTGACTTGGTCATGATGTTTCTAAGGGGATAAACAGCAGGATAGTGCGTAGCCTGGCACATGACAGTAAGCAAAAAGTTACTACCAGCTTTGGAGCATGGCAGGGAACCAACACAATCAATGATCAAATGCTCAAAGGGGTGCTCAGCAACTGGAATGGGATAAAGAGGCGTAGGTTTAATCGCCTGATTAGGTTAACCCAGTTAACTGACGTGTGGCAAATTTTTAATAAAAGCCGAAACGTCCCTTTTCAAACATGGCCAGTAAAAATGCCGCAAAACTCTATCATAGGTTTTTCTCACACCTAAATGACCTGGCAACACAATCATGAGCAATCTGAAGTACAGTTTGATGCAATGAAAAAGGCAGAACTATTTGCACAAAATCATCCCCTAAAAAACAGTACCCCTGGGGAACCCATCTACTCACCAACAGGTCATCTTGTAGAAAGTAACCACAGACTGCACTCTCCACCTCGCCATCTGGTAAAACCTGGCTGTACAGTGCCAGAAGAGTGGGGTCAGCTTATTGCTCTTTCACAAGATCACTGCAAGACACAGACAAAGGAAAAGCAGGCACAGGAAACACAGACTCTCTTGTCTTACTCGAACTGTCAAAATGTGGACTACCCCCACCACAGCTGATAGCGTGCATCACTGCACAGTTAGAGAGACTACCTGAGGGGCTGACCTTTATGCCTTTTGGGAGGCCCTACCCAAATGGGCCGGTATTAACTAGCCACACTCCAAGCTCCACCTTCCAGCCAACTCCCATAACTGCAGGAGAAGAGTGAGGCAACATGCCAGGAAAATGGAAAAGGGTTATCACAGCGCTAATTAGGCAGACTTCATCCACTGGCCTCTCTACAATCTTAATGGCATTTGTTTTGTTGGTTTAGTCATTCACTCCATTGTTATAATTTCCAAACACAAGTGTCTCTCTGGGAACACATTTTTCTTTCTTTTAGTAAAATTTTAACTGGCAGTAGCCCCCCAGATTTGTAGTTTCACATCCATCAGCCTACATATGCTTTCATTTCCTGTTTGTACAGAAAAATGAATTAATGTGTTGTACTTCTATACACACTGCAAACACTACTATGAAAACATAACATATATAGTTTCACCCAAACTGTTACACTCATTTTCTTTTTTGTCATCAACATTACCCTCTCTACAGGATGTACTCACTGCCACTCCACGTGTCTCCTAGCAACAGCACTGGCACATCCTCAGGGGTCAGAGGTCACGAAGAGGTGAGGGGGAGGATGAGACGCTCCCTGTCTACTGATAAGCAGCACACCTTGGACACCTCTCTGAACAGAGCAATCAAAGCAGCTCAAAACATGAAGCACACCTCGAGACACATGGCTCGCTCTCTGGCTACTGGACTGCAGTACCAGGAGCTGCTGACTCAGTCCTACAGCTGCTAGACTGAACTCACTTTACTGGCAGCTTAGACTGAGAAACTTTCACTCAGCAGCTTCGTTTCAGCTGCAGAATGAGGCTGTGAACATCACCAGCAGACACAAGCAGGACCAAAGTGAATAAAAAGTCTACAATACCCCTTATTGTAACTTTTCTTAAGTTTGTACATTTGGGGAAAACTGGTGCTGAAGCCTCTTCATTTTTAAATGGCATTTTATGGCAACAGTTAAGTCTCAGGTCGGCACACATGAATTTGTTTCTTCCGCAGACATTTATTTATAAAGACACTGATGCTGGCATACATGGAAATCACTTTCTATAATGATGTAGTACTGTAGCTCAGTTTGATTGAAACTGTAGTAAGTTGATCATATTGATTTTTAAACCCATGAGGTAAAGACATTAGTTTTTTTACTTAACATGAGAAATTACAGCTGTCTGGATATGGCAGTTGTCATGAGTTAATAATCAGTTATATTAAGCTATTTATTGATCATGTGATTATATTTTTAATGTGACTATTTTTCTAGTTTGTAGAAAAAATAAGTTCAGGATTTCAGTGTTACTGTAGTTGCTGTATAAACTGTGTACTTGTTGATACAGTAACATGTTACACTCTAAATGAAATGCACTCGCTCACTGCACCTGCTCCATTTTGGATGGTCATATTACGAACCATCATGGATCTATTTTGTTAATAGAAACTTGCTTGTCATTTTTAATCTCCAAAATATAATGAATAGAGTTGCGTGGCCACACAAACCTGAGATGCTGGATATCCTTAAAATTAGTTCTTCTTCCGTGTTGTTAAGTCATTTTCTATGTATAGCCTACACGTTCAAAATTGTGGAGTTTAGAATGATATTTTGTACAGTGTTTAATCATAAGCTTGCAAGTGTACATGAGCCAGAGGAACCAGTCTACTGTAACTGACCAGCTTTATGTGGATCAGATACCAGCACTGCGTTGGTGAAGGGTTTTTGACATCCAGGCTGGTTTGGATCCAGATTTACACACTGGTGAGATTGCAAAGACATAGGATTATTTTTACAGATAAAATTGTCTATTATATTTGGTTAAAATATACCACAGAGCTGGTGAATATATTAAGTGAATTCTGTTTTAGTTAGTTTCTAATCCTTTTTTACCTTTGTACCATTATTTCTCAAACTGTTTGTCTTTTCAATAATTTGCAGGGAGTTTTTTTCCAGTTGTCTACGGAGCCAAATAAAAGTAGAAATGAGCATTTACTGTCACTGCTTTTTGATTAATTTTTTTGAAGAAACTACTACTTGTTTTTTGCTTTTTTTTTTTTTTTAAAAAGGAGTTGAGTCCTTCATGTAATGGAAGCCAATTTATTAGACAGCCTTAGTACATATTAGGTACACATGGAAGTATTGTTTGTGCTTCAACACTGGCAAACAAACAATCCCAATAAGTTAAACAGTTTCAGGACAGACTAATGTATCATCATTATTTTTTCTCTGGTAAATAATTTTGATATAAATCAATGGATTTAACAGAGTAAACCCTATACAACAGCAAATTATAATAGAAAAAAATAAACACAAAGTCAAGCGTTTGCATCACAGAAAACGCATTATAGTGCAATATACAACTTGTTTGGCCAGGAAAGAGGGAGGGAAGGGAGGAAATAAAAGTGAAAAGGGGGGGTTAAAGTTTTGTTGTTTTTTCTTTTTTTGCAAAGCCATTCACCATTGGAGGGTTTTACATTGCACCAGAGGAGGAAACAGACAAAGAAAATATAGATAATAGTTCTTTTTCCCAGCTGACCACTAACAGCTACAGCTAAAACATCACAAACACGGCGGCTTCACATTGGCATTTTAAAAGGAAAAGTATCACTACTTCACAGTCAGAAATATCACCAGTCAACAGTGAGACGCTAAAACAGCAACATATGGCAGATACACAACACTACTCAGTGCATGGCCCAATTAAACATCATTACTAACCAATGAGATAAGACTTAATCTGACAGATACAATACTGAAATACAACTGGCCCTTTTTAAGATTATTCTTTAAATATCAGCAAGCAACGGCCTCTTTGACATTAAAACGTGAAGTTTCTCCGGAGAAAGGAAAAATTTGTGGCAGGTAAATACTTCACAGTCTCGGCAGCCGGAGGAGGGATGATTCGGGCTATTTTTTTTTTTTTACAGAGCTTTCTCTTTTCGTCTTCCGCTCTGCCAAGTGATTTTAAATGAATACTTCACCGAAAATTCAACTATTTTGACTATGTTTTGAGTATCAAGCACTCACCAGCCGTAGAAGAAGATGGAAAGCTTGAGCATGGCAGCTGAGGATAGCTTAAATACACGATGGTTTCGCCGCAAAAAAAACTATCAAAACATCCACAGGAACTTATAAAACCATTCCCATAGCATAGTCCACATCTCCATCTGTCAAAACATGTGCTAAGTATTTTACAAAGTTGTATTTCCGTCAAAATATGCCTGAAAAAAGACACATTCTGTTTGTTGCTACAGCAGTAGCCTGTTATGCCATTGTCTGTGTGCAACACAGCAATGGTTACCGCCCACGCCGTTAACAAGTTTCAGCTGCTGAATGAGTCGTGGATAATGCTTCAGGAGTGATTAGACAGGTTTCAGTGAACGTTTTTTCTACTTCTTGATACTTAGAAAACAGGTTTCCGGTGGAGCATTCAATCTCAGCATCTTTGGAAAAGGTTAAACGCCAACTCTGCAGCTCCCAGAACATCCACACTGGATACAAACACATTAACAGTCCACACAAGTCCAAGCATGCTACTGAATATGCACATCTCAAATGGGCAGGGGGCGACTCTTCTCTGATGAAATATATTTATATATATATGTATATTGCATGTTGACTGATATGATATATTTTACAACATCAACCTCTCAAACTGCACATCCCTCCTCCACCTGCTTCCAATAAAACTCACACCAAGGAGGTAATCCAAAGGAAAACAAGAGAAAATGTCTACCTCTTACACATTCTAGCAGGTTTCATAGCATACAATATTACATTTTGGTACTTTCAGTTCTAAATGGCCTTCTGTTCTGATATTTAAACCTTTTTAAATAAGTTCATTTAGTTGCATCCATTGTAAAACATGAGAATACTTGCAACAATTTTATTCTTTGATACAACATATATTTTTTTTTAATCATCTGTCTTTTTTTCTTTTCAAGCAAGATGCATACACAATTAATGGATAGGGTGGGGTGGGCGGAGGGGGTTATGGAGGTAACATGGGTAGAGGAGGGGTGTGGGTTAAGGTTAAGGAGGAGAGAGATGTGATTGGAAGATTTTAGCTTGTCACTTCCTCGTCTGGTTTGTTCATGGCCTTGAGCTGCTCCAGCAGGCTGGTGGGGGTGAAGATGTGGGTCGATCCTGGGGACACGCACACGCAAGCACACACGCACGCAAACACACACACACACACAAACACACACACACACACACAGAGAGCGTTAGATCTGCACGTTTGGAAAGAAACAGATGACAAAATGTGTTTTCAGCTCTTGCTATGAATGCCTATTGTAGATGAGGACAGTCTCACATAATGTTATGTCTTATAGCTGCAGTCCCTGGTTACTCTGCAGATTGAGATCTTGCATCTTAAAACAGCTTGTCACTGCTGTCTGGTAAAAATCTACCAATACTGAAATTTAAAACATCCTCAAAACTGCCTCAAATGATTTTAGACTTTATTTTACAGCACTGTGTTAACCTGTAGAGGAATATGTACTACTTTAACTGACCTGACAGCAAGAAATCCCCCAAAACTAGAGATATGACCTCTGCAAGACTGACTGGACAGAGTGGAAAAACTCATATGCCTAAATTTGGGGGTTCTCGTTTTATCTCTGATTGTCTATCCATCTTTTGCTTTGTTTAGATTTTTCTTTGCCTGTATAAAGTACCATATTAACTCCTTCCACTACTGACTAATACGTCTCCACCCTACAGTCATAGAGTTGATACTGAAACTCATGAGGCTGTGTTAAATCAGATGCAGCTGAACATTATGGAAGCACACAGATCAGTGATGGTGCCACACAACTGACATGACTCTGTGAGCTGAAAGCGGCAGGTGAGGTTAGAAGAAAAACCTGCGACACCAAACCTGTCTACACAGCACAGCCAATCAGATGTTAGAAAAATGCGCACATGACCATGTAAGCCTTTAATTAAAGAGCATGCAGGAAGCTGGAAAAATACTGGTAGAAAAAGCAAAAAAGACAAAAGCAGATCTTCTCTACATGTCATGAAATCCCAAACCCGAGAGTTAGGTCTATTGTCTGCCATTAATATGAATGAAAATGTGAAACTCAGTAACTTTAATAAGACAGGGATGAACTCTCGTGACAGCTGAAGACACATTTCAAACATTGTAAAACTTGAAAGGCGCTGACTGGAGTAAATCAAACATTTTGCCCAATTTGTTTGTCACTTCTTTACCAGATTTACAGATGGACAGCTGCCATCTTGATTCTTGATCATAGAGAAAGCAAACAGACTATTTGATTTACTCCACACACACCTGTTCAGCATCAACAGTATTTGTCCTACATTGGTTTGTTTCTGTTGCAAAGCTGCATGTTTCTTCCAGTTTGGTCTGATTAGCTTTACCTCATAGACATTCAACCTACTATTAAAACTAAACTTGAAGAGGAAGTGGAAGTAGTTGAAGGTAAAAACAGAAGAGAAAGAGGCAAGTCCATCTCGAGTTGGGTCATTATGGTGATGCAGGGGTCGTGGGTGTCAGGGATCTTGGGTGGGTGGGTGGGTGGGGTTTAGTGTGAGTCACAGAAGTCAGTGTCAGACTGGCCTCACCTGCTTCTCTGCTGTTCCCCAAAACACACAGCTTCGTGGGCCTTTCAGCCCCAGAAACACAACACTCTGATGTTGATCTCCAACGCCACTAAATAACTGTACATGGCTGGGTTTGGACCAAAATAGCATAACAAAAACAAAGAGTTGTTTTAGTAAGTGATGGCCATTTTGCTCAGGAAGTGCTGAATATGGCAGTATGTGGGGGAACAGCCATACTGCCTAATGTGAGAGCTGCTTACAGAGGAAATCATAAAACCAAAAGTTGGTTTGTAAATGATATCGCTTTAGCAGATTAGTCAGGTATGAGATGGATGCCCAGGACTATAATATTCTGTCTGTATGGGTGAGAATCCAACTTTAAATGACAATGTGTGTAAAGTAGACGTGTAACAAAGTGGTCATGGTTGTGGAAATAGGTGTTACAAGTATTTACTACATCCACCGAGGAAATGTTTAAAATATTCCCAACCTTGTGTTTGTTAGCAGGATTTTTAGAAACTATGTGTAGAATTAATGAAATCTGGTGAAGGGAGGAATAATTGTTTTTTTGGTGCAGACAGCTCCACCATGTGGCCGTTTATAAAACACTTTTATGGAGAACATTTCTTGTTTTTAACTTCTGAATCAAAGCAATAAAAGACATATTTTTTTTTGTCCCTTCACTACTTGGTTCAAAAGATTTTTTTTCCAACACTACACACTTCATCAAATCTAAACAAATTCCAGTTCTTGTTTTGTATTCCACACCATTTCCTTTTAAATGGTTGCCAAAGTTTTGCAGGTGTAGTGCAGTTTAAATAAACTCTAAAATGCATCGTGAGGACAACACATAGACTTGGCAGAGGTATGGGCTCTCTGACTGCTTTCTAATACAACACAGGTTTGTATGGATGCAATATCTGTTTTTGTGTTCTTGAAAAACAACTTGTGTGTGATTGCCGTGTGTAAGGGATGAGTTTTGGAGGAAATAAAGAGTGTTCTACACTAAATGGTAGGAAGGGGGGGTGGTTATTAGTGGTAGCTGTTTGACATATGCGGCATCTTTATTTTTGGGTAGGTTGCTAAAGCATATCAGGTGGAACAATGCTACATTCTCAGACTGTGTCAGCAGAGAGACATTACAGAGGCAGCTTTATGGGCAACTGATCTGAATACCACTGAAATAGTTACTGTTGTCTGACTGTTTTCCATTTCGTTGCCACAAAAACTGCCCTGTGTGTAAGCAGCACCCTGTAAATATCATCATGATGATCTGTGATTAATATCCAGAACCCTCTGCAGACGAGCCATGAGCCATGTGAGCATGTGATGGTGGGCTGAGAGAGAGTGACGTGGATGGAGTCAGAGGATTGTATGGAAGCCCTGAGAAACAAGTAAAAAAAATTCTGGTGATCCTTTTTCTAAGTCTGATATGAATTGTTTTCTCTCTTGTGTTTATGTCTTAAGAACAGGTGAAAAAAAAAGGTTTTGCCAGGTGACCTGTGCTAATCTTCCATTAGCATTAGCTATACTGTGGTTCACCTGTCAACTGAAGGACTGATTAAAAATAAGCATTGCACTATAACTGCCATATAAATACACAGCATCCAATTCTATATCATAAATATGAATGATAACCATATACATTTAGATTACCAGAATTAACATGTATCCAAAGTGCGTATATTTTAAATTATCCTATTCCCACTGATAAGGATTTGATTTTTTATTCTTTATTGGAAAAACATCCTACTCATAAGGGGTGAAGTGTCCCTGTTAGACTGTAGCTGTTGGTTAGCCATGAATGATGTTTTTCACTCGCTAGCTAGCAGGCTTACAGCATTGATAATAGTATGCAAAGGGCATTAGCTATACTGACATTAGTACTTTTAAGACTGGGGTAGTGGTACACTTCAGCCTCTTGTGGCCAAAATGAGTATTATAACAACAAACACTTACATCATAAAAATGTTTTTTCTCCTTCCTAAACTTTTTTTCCACTTGTTATCACAAAAGATAAAAATGGAATTTGGGAAAGATTATCCTGGCAAAAACCTTTTTTTCCAGTTGTTTTAAGTCATACACACACAAGAGAAAACAATTTAGATGAGACTTAGAAAATGGACCACACAATTTTTTTTTTTCACACTTGACCTTGAGCTTCTGTCAAACGAGGAAAACAAAACAAAACACAAAGAACAAAAGGAGAGAATCCTTCTTTGAAATCTAGCATTAGCTCAAGGACCTGCCCTGAAAGAAACCAGTAACAAAATCAAGGGGATTGTCTTTTGCAAAGGGTTAATTACAAAAATAATCAGACGGTTAAAAACTGATAAAGATGGATCTCGGGGGTAGATTAAATCTGGAGTGAGTGTTCAGCAGGCTCAAATGGCCTTTGGGTGACCGTCAAGGGGCGATTTAATCCACCCAGTTGAGATGATGGGAGGAGGCAGCAGGGATCGGGTCACAACCCCCTCAGGCATGGCCCCTCCTCAGCACAGACTTCACTTAGACTGAATCCAAATGTCCACCCTCCAGACTTGAAGACACGAAACTCATGGACTTCGGACATATGCACTGTGACATGCTACCCATCATCACGTCAAGTTTTCGAGGCTGCCTGAATGGAAGGCTACATAAGATCCTGATAAGATGGTTTTTGCACTTCTCTGATTTTATGCATCACATTTTTCAACAATGTATCTTATCTTGTATGTATGTATGTATCTCTTTCTTTAGACATTTCTACAACATGACATGGTTAAGTCCTGTTTCAAATATTGCAAGTAACTTCTCAGCATACTTGTGTTTTTTATACATTTATAAGTTTTATGTTCTTATTGTGTCACAGTCTCACATTCGGAACATTAAGTCCGCCACTCTGTAGTGAAGTCTGGACATTTGGATTCAGCCCGCCAGCAGCTGATTGACTAGCAGGACTCCCACTCTGGTTGGCTAATTGTCAGTATACAGAGAGCAGAGCCTGATGCAGAGGACCATGCACTGGGGAAAGGTTGGGGGTGCCCATCCCTGAGGGACACAGGGAGGAGGAGGGTGGAGTTACATAAAAAACAATACTGAGTGTTCAAAGAAGAAAAAGGAACAAGGTGGAAGCCCTTGTGCTGTTGAAGTTCAGAAAGGGCTTCTTTGTGCGGCTGCCTTTACTTTTTTCAGTGTGATTTCTCTCTCCCTCCCTCCCAATCTGTCTCTGCCTCACTCGTCTGAGGGGTCTGCGTCCTCAAAGGACACCCTAGTGGACTCTCGGAAGTCGGGGTGCTGCAGGTCCGATAAGAATTTGGTGGGGGTGAGCATGTGGGTGGCACCTGTGGAGGAACAGAGGCGGCTTCACCACTCGTCTCTCAGCACATGCCACGCCCCCTCCCCCACTCACTCCAAAAACAAAAGGGTTAAAACAAGCAACCTGTCATACATACACACAGAGACACACTTACACACTTACACACACACACACACACACACACACACACACACACACACACACACACTTGGCATGTTGCACAAACATAAAAAAACTGGTACGCACAGACACAGAAAAAGACATGGCGTGGCTGCAATTTAAAGACAACAGTTGTTTTTAAAGACAACAGCAGAAGCAGAGCACAACAGAAACTAACAACACACTTTCCCATTTATAACACAGACTGACTGGCAAAGCTTTAAGACATCAAATAAACAATACAGAGGGGCATAACATAAAGGGCTATTTACATTCACATTGCACACAATAGGTAGGTTGTAACAACTACAGTATGTGCAGCTAGACGTTCTGAAAACCCTCCACCAGCTTACACTTAAACTGCTTCAGTGTAACTGTTGTGAAGCTGTTGTGGCCATGATGTGTGATGTGGGATTCAGTGTCTGGGTGCATGAAAGTCAGAAAGGAAATTATTCTGTCCTTCATGAGCTGTGCTGTTTACAAAACCTGAACCTTAAATCCCAATTTGTTATTTTATGTTTGAAAAAGTGAAAGTGTATTGAGTTAAAGTCAACGCCAAAGTAAATGTAAACCTGAAATATCAAACACAAATCAATCTTGTATTGGTTCTGTGTGTCAGCGCTGTGAGATATTACTGGTTTTGTCTGAGATTGTCACCTTTTATCTAAAATTTTCTAAAAATATAAATGATGAATATTCATCTTTTCACCTCCTTCAACAAATGCCAGAAACAATTCATTAAAAACTCTTATTATATTTTCAAAAAGTCAACTGATTTCACCCCATGCTTTGTGAAAAAAACTGATTCCCTTTTCCTTTTGCGCAATCAGTTAATTTACACCTCTACCTCAGGGTCACACTGTCCATTCACTTCACTTCCTGTGGTTGACTCCCTTCATGTTTTCCTTCCATCCGCCTTTATTTTGGTAGCTGTGTTCCAGTTCAGAAGCTGTGTCCTTCTGTCGCCTTCAGAGGACCTGAAAGCCAGACTGGCCTTATACCTGCTGCTCCAGCCTCACACAGTCCTCTGAAAATGCTTCAGAAAACGTCGCCCCTGAATTAGGACACAGCTTTTATCAGCATGTCCACTCAGAGACACGTCCACTCTGTGTTCAAGGTCGTGGTGAGTGTATCTTTGAGTAGCCATGTCCTCCACCTACACATTAACCCTTCTCTTGTTCTCAGCCTGCCCTCAGTGGTGCCCCCTGTTAGATTACTCACCAATGACGGCTTCCCATTTCCCATTGGCCTGTGTGACCTCATAGGCGCAGCGCATCTCACTGAAGGACACGCCACCGATGACAAAGACCATGACACGTGGACCGGTGCGGTATTCTCCAGGTGTCTTATTCTTGTGCCAGTGGCCGTACCGAGCACTGTCAGAGCAGAAAGGTGGTCACATTATTAGAGATCTGTGCCAATTTCTAACTTGGCATTATATTTCATTGCATCGATTCTCTCACAACAATATTTTGAGAATTGAGAATAATTTCCAAAATGTGGATTATGTTTCATGGACACAAAGATGTGACATTTTGGGTTATTTAAGGGCATAACTTCTGGAGATGGCGGAGAAACTCAAGTCATCAACACTGAGCAAAGATTTTGATCCATTTTTCACCCTGTGCTTTGCCTCTCAGGTACTGTTTCCATTCAGGCTACATACATAGGCTGCACTCAAAAAAATCTACTTTCCTAACCACTTTTCCTTGATGAACTTAATAACACAGGGAAGATAAGTACAGTGACAAATTCAATGTAGTATTCCTACAATTCCAGTAAAGTTTCTCCAAAACAGAGTCACACCTCCTAAGAAAGGATGATTTCAATTTATACATAGGTTAAATATAACCATCAGTTACTCATAGCAGGCAAAAACAGAATAGATATTGTTGGAAATAAATACACAATGTTGTTTTTATGCCTCACTATGATTTTTTATACTTAACTATACTATGTCGTTTTTTGTGCCTTACTGTTCTATGTTGTTTTTATGCATTACTTTACTATGCTGTTTTAAAAACCTCACTATATTATGTCGTTTTTTATGCCTTGCTATATTATTTTGTTTCTATGCCTTACGATACTATGAAGTTTTTAAAACTTATTATACTGTGACATTTTTATGCCTTACTATTCTGTCGTTTTTATGCCTTACTGTACTATTTCATTTTTTATACCTCACTTGTACTATGACGTTTGCTTGCCTTACTATACTATTTAGTTTTTATGCCTTACTATACTATGAAGTTTTTTATGCCTTACTATACTATGAAGTTTTTAAAACTTATTATACTGTGACATTTTTATGCCTTACTATTCTGTCGTTTTTATGCCTTACTGTACTATTTCATTTTTTATACCTCACTTGTACTATGACGTTTGCTTGCCTTACTATACTATTTAGTTTTTATGCCTTACTATACTATGAAGTTTTTTATGCCTTACTATACAATGACATTTTTAATGCCTAGCTATACTATTTTGTTTTTATGCCATACTATACTGTGACGTTTTTTATCCCTTACTATACTATGATGTCTTTTATGCCTTAATATACAAGGACGTTTTTATGCCTTAATATACTATGTGGTTTTCTTGCCTTATTATTCTATGTTGGTTTTATGCCTTACTATACTATGTTGTCTTTTATGCCTTACTATACAATGACATTTTTAATGCCTTGCTATACTATTTTGTTTTTATGCCATACTATACTATGACGTTTTTTGGCATTTTTATGACTTACTATACTATGATGTTTTTTTGGCATTTTTATGACTTATTATACTCTGTTGTCCATGCCTTAGCATAGTATGATGTTTTTATTACATTTTATGCCTTACTATACAATGACGTTTTCTGTGCCTTGCTATACTATTTTGTTTTTTGCCTGACTATTCTATGTTGTTTTTATAACTCACTATACTGTGACGTTTTCATGCCTCACTATACTATATTGTTTGTTATGCCTTACTATACTATGAAGTTTTTATAATTTGCTATACTATGATGTTTTTTGCTTGATTATTCTATGTTGTTTTCATGCCTTAATAAACTATGAAGTTTTTATAAATTAAAATACTATGACGTTTTTTGGTATTTTTATGACTTACGTTTTTTGGCATGACATTTCATGCATTACCATACTACCATATACTATGACATTTCATGCATTAGCATAGTATGATGCTTTTTTCACTTTCTATACCTTAGTATAGTAAGATTTTTTTTTTGACAATTTTATGCCATACTATACTATGATGTTTTTTGGAATTTTTATGACTTATTGTACTCTGTTGTCTATGCCTTAGCATAGTATGATGTTTATATGACATTTCATGCCTTACCATACTATGACCTTTTTATGACCTTTTATGCCTTAATATACTATCATGTTTTTTTGACATTTTATGCCACACGATACTATCACGTTTATTGGCATTTTTATGACTTACTATACTCCGTTGTTCTATACCTTACAGTTTTTTTGCCTTACTATACTGTTGTTTTTTTTGCCTTACTGTTCTATGTTGGTTTTATGCCTTACTATACTATTTTGTCTTTCATGCCTTACTATACTATGTTGTTTTTCTAACTCACTATACTATGACGTTTTCATGCCTTACTATACTATGTTGTCTGTTATGCCTTGCTATACAATGTTGTTTTTATAACTCACTATACAATGACATTTTCATGCCTTACTGTGCTATATTGTTTGTTATGCCTTGCTATACTATTTTGTTTTTATGCCATACTATACTATGACATTTTTTTAAATTTTAATTCCATACTTTACTCTGATGTTTTTTGGAATTTTTATTACTTACTATACTATGACATTTCATGCATTACCATACCATGATGTTTTTATGACTTTCTATACCCCAATATAGTATGATGTTTTTTTTATGTTTTACGCCATACTATACTATGACGTTTTTTGGCATTTTCATGACTTACTATACTACGATGTTTTTATTACATTTTTATGCCTTACTATACTATGTTGTTTGATCCCTTGCCATACTGTGGCATTTTTATGCCTTACTATACTATGTTGTTTTTATAACTCACTATACTGTGAAGTTTTCATGCCTTACTGTGCTATATTGTTTGTTATGCCTTGCTATACTATTTTGTTTTTATGCCATACTATACTATGACATTTTTTGAAAATTTTATTCCATACTTTACTATGACGTTTTTTGGCATTTTCATGACTTACTATACTACGATGTTTTTTTGGCATTTTTATGCCTTACTATACTATGTTGTTTGATCCCTTGCCATACTATGATGTTTTTATTACTTTCTATACCCCAATATAGTATGATGTTTTTTTGACTTTTTACGCCATACTATACTATGACGTTTTTTGGCAATTTCATGACTTACTATACTACGATGTTTTTATTACATTTTTATGCCTTACTATACTATGTTGTTTGATCCCTTGCCATACTGTGGCGTTTTTATGCCTTACTATACTATGACTAATATACTACTGACTATACTATGTTGTTTTTATAACTCACTATACTGTGACGTTTTCATGCCTTACTGTGCTATATTGTTTGTTATGCCTTGCTATACTATTTTGTTTTTATGCCATACTATACTATGACATTTTTTGAAATTTTAATTCCATACTTTACTATGATGTTTTTTTGGCATTTTTATGCCTTACTATACTATGACATTACATGCATTACCATACTATGATGTTTTTATGACTTTCTATACCTTAATATCGAAAGATGTTTTTTTGACTTTTTACGCCATACTATACTATGACGTTTTTTGGCATTTTCATGACTTATAATACTACAATGTTTTTTTGGCATTTTTATGCCTTACTATACTATGTTGCTTGATCCCTTGCCATACTATGATGTTTTTATTACTTCCTATACCGCAATATAGTATGATGTTTTTTTGACTTTTTACGCCATACTATACTATGACGTTTTTTGGCATTTTCATGACTTATAATACTACAATGTTTTTTTGGCATTTTTATGCCTTACTATACTATGTTGCTTGATCCCTTGCCATACTATGATGTTTTTATTACTTCCTATACCGCAATATAGTATGATGTTTTTTTGACTTTTTACGCCATACTATACTATGACGTTTTTTGGCATTTTCATGACTTATAATACTACAATGTTTTTTTGGCATTTTTATGCCTTACTATACTATGTTGCTTGATCCCTTGCCATACTATGATGTTTTTATTACTTCCTATACCGCAATATAGTATGATGTTTTTTTGACTTTTTACGCCATACTATACTATGACGTTTTTTGGCATTTTCATGACTTATAATACTACAATGTTTTTTTGGCATTTTTATGCCTTACTATACTATGTTGCTTGATCCCTTGCCATACTATGATGTTTTTATTACTTCCTATACCGCAATATAGTATGATGTTTTTTTGACTTTTTACGCCATACTATACTATGACGTTTTTTGGCATTTTCATGACTTATAATACTACAATGTTTTTTTGGCATTTTTATGCCTTACTATACTATGTTGCTTGATCCCTTGCCATACTATGATGTTTTTATTACTTCCTATACCGCAATATAGTATGATGTTTTTTTGACTTTTTACGCCATACTATACTATGACGTTTTTTGGCATTTTCATGACTTATAATACTACAATGTTTTTTTGGCATTTTTATGCCTTACTATACTATGTTGCTTGATCCCTTGCCATACTATGATGTTTTTATTACTTCCTATACCGCAATATAGTATGATGTTTTTTTGACTTTTTACGCCATACTATACTATGACGTTTTTTGGCATTTTCATGACTTATAATACTACAATGTTTTTTTGGCATTTTTATGCCTTACTATACTATGTTGCTTGATCCCTTGCCATACTATGATGTTTTTATTACTTCCTATACCGCAATATAGTATGATGTTTTTTTGACTTTTTACGCCATACTATACTATGACGTTTTTTGGCATTTTCATGACTTATAATACTACAATGTTTTTTTGGCATTTTTATGCCTTACTATACTATGTTGCTTGATCCCTTGCCATACTATGATGTTTTTATTACTTCCTATACCGCAATATAGTATGATGTTTTTTTGACTTTTTACGCCATACTATACTATGACGTTTTTTGGCATTTTCATGACTTATAATACTACAATGTTTTTTTGGCATTTTTATGCCTTACTATACTATGTTGCTTGATCCCTTGCCATACTATGATGTTTTTATTACTTCCTATACCGCAATATAGTATGATGTTTTTTTGACTTTTTACGCCATACTATACTATGACGTTTTTTGGCATTTTCATGACTTATAATACTACAATGTTTTTTTGGCATTTTTATGCCTTACTATACTATGTTGCTTGATCCCTTGCCATACTATGATGTTTTTATTACTTCCTATACCGCAATATAGTATGATGTTTTTTTGACTTTTTACGCCATACTATACTATGACGTTTTTTGGCATTTTCATGACTTATAATACTACAATGTTTTTTTGGCATTTTTATGCCTTACTATACTATGTTGCTTGATCCCTTGCCATACTATGATGTTTTTATTACTTCCTATACCGCAATATAGTATGATGTTTTTTTGACTTTTTACGCCATACTATACTATGACGTTTTTTGGCATTTTCATGACTTATAATACTACAATGTTTTTTTGGCATTTTTATGCCTTACTATACTATGTTGCTTGATCCCTTGCCATACTATGATGTTTTTATTACTTCCTATACCGCAATATAGTATGATGTTTTTTTGACTTTTTACGCCATACTATACTATGACGTTTTTTGGCATTTTCATGACTTATAATACTACAATGTTTTTTTGGCATTTTTATGCCTTACTATACTATGTTGCTTGATCCCTTGCCATACTATGATGTTTTTATTACTTCCTATACCGCAATATAGTATGATGTTTTTTTGACTTTTTACGCCATACTATACTATGACGTTTTTTGGCATTTTCATGACTTATAATACTACAATGTTTTTTTGGCATTTTTATGCCTTACTATACTATGTTGCTTGATCCCTTGCCATACTATGATGTTTTTATTACTTCCTATACCGCAATATAGTATGATGTTTTTTTGACTTTTTACGCCATACTATACTATGACGTTTTTTGGCATTTTCATGACTTATAATACTACAATGTTTTTTTGGCATTTTTATGCCTTACTATACTATGTTGCTTGATCCCTTGCCATACTATGATGTTTTTATTACTTCCTATACCGCAATATAGTATGATGTTTTTTTGACTTTTTACGCCATACTATACTATGACGTTTTTTGGCATTTTCATGACTTATAATACTACAATGTTTTTTTGGCATTTTTATGCCTTACTATACTATGTTGTTTGATCCCTTGCCCTACTGTGGCGTTTTTATGCCTTACTATACTATGTTGTTTGATCCCTTGTCATACTATGATGTTTTTATTACTTTCTACACCCCAATATAGTATGATGTTTTTTTGACTTTTTACGCC